>NC_057870.1:23590390-23892445 GCF_019740435.1 Gambusia affinis
ATACTGAAAATTTCACCAGATTCCTTTAACAGAACAGCAGGAAACTAATAATAATGGTTTTTTCAGTTGGTTGTGATAATGTATCTCTGTCTTTATCACTCCTTGGTACAACAGTAAACATCCAGCTGGAGCTCATCCCAAAGGCTGCTGCTAGACTCCTGACCAACACCAGAAAAAGGACCTTCATTTCACCAAGACTAAAGCCCAATCTATTTTTTATGCCCACTTTTTCTTGCTTGGTTGCTGGGATTGCTGTAAATTGCCCATGTTTTAAGGCCAGACTCTGCAAGAAAAAGCTTCTTCAGCAGTCATTAGCTGAGAGACAAGGTAAACCCTGGACAGCTTGCCAGTTTTTTGAAAGCCATTACAGATACACACAGGACAAACAACTATTTTTTTAAAACACACTTTCATACCTAATAGTAACTTGCAGTATTCAGATTTGCCAACAGTCATGTTTTTGGAGTGTGAGATGAAGCTCACATTTCTCCCACAGAAGTCAGATAGAGAAAACACACATACAAGTGGAGATCTTGCAACCTATACAGAAAGACCTCAGGCTGGGATTCAAACCCAGAACCGTCTTGATGCAGGGCAAAAATACTACCAACTACCACACCAGAATGAAGATAACTTTACTAAAGTTTCAGTTTGCTCACTTTGGTCAGTAGTTCATGAGCAGACTGGAAACTTTTTAAAAACATAAACGATTTTTTTCTTCTTCTTTGTAATAGTTGAGCCTTGTGTTGTTTCCCCATAGTATTTCTCCCTAAAAAGGCCCCTGAACTAATTTGATCCAAGACGGAGGGAAAGCCAAGCACTAAAGCTCCCTGTTTGTGGGAAAGGTTTACCGTCTTAATGTGGCACAGTTGGTTTACATTTGCTTGTTCTTGAGTAACTGAAAAGCTTTGCCTTTAAAACAGTTTTTTGATTTTGTAGACATAAATTTTTGATGATTCTGCCTCCTTTTTTTGGATCTAAAATTAAATAAATGGAAAATATGGAACAACTCAATCCCTCACATTTTATGTCGACTTATGGAAAAATGCTATAAAAGTCATTTTACTGTGCCCATGGTTTAGGTTGAAATTTTTTCTCACAATTACGATGACAGCATCACATTTATATTTTCACATTGACCAAACTGTGTACTGTGCCTATCTACACATCAAAAAACAGGCCCCATTGGAATTAATGCCAGAAGTTTCTTTGCAAATGACTCCCAGATGGTTTCAACCAGAACAGCTCCTTGCTCTCGACTGAATTTATACAACACTGCTGTGTCTTTGTGGACTACACAGTAGTTTGGCCACATGCTTGTTTAAATGTTTCTGCCTGAGAGTTAGCACTTCTAGCAAAGCCATATCTCCCTAAATGATGTTCTTTTATGCTCAATAGATTAATCAGCAACTGCTTGGGTTTCTCCATTAAATCTATTGGATGGAGCTCCGTCGGTTTCTGTCAATGTTGCTTCTTGCTCATAGGATACCAGTGTGTAGCATTTGCTAAAACAGTAGTGTTTTAGCAAATGTGTTTGTAACTTTTGCATTTGTATTTGTGAATCAAGCCCTGATTTGTATTTGCTGCTGATGCAACTTTTTCCAACTTTCTCAAAAACTTATAATTGACTGCACAAACTTTCTCAAGCTCATGTTTTAAACATCAGTGCTTGTCGCCTGTCTGCTTTTGTCATTGATACTGAGCGTGGCCTGCTGCGCTCTGCCTGGAATGGCAAGAGGGCTTGAGTTTCCCTCCAGCGCATCCCCAGCCCATTACCCAGAGGGCTGTGCAGCTCATTCCATGGCCTTAACAAGACCTTCGAGGGTTGTTGGTGGTTTGTGCATGGCTGGTAGATTGAAAGTTAAAAGTTACTTACACCTAGTTACATTGAGAAGCTGACACAACAATTGTATAATGACCCTTTCAAACCATGAGACATATGTTGAGATGAACTTTCTACCCTTTCAAAAAAGAGAAATGCAAAACACACCATTATGCCCTAAAATATGCATAGAGCAGACAAAAGGTTAAATCAAACTGCACTAAAAGTCAGTTTACACTATATATAGATATATGCATCTACACAGGGTGGACACAAGTATCCCATGGATGGTAAAATTAGGCCATCATATTGAGTGCTGACATAAAAGCTGAGAGCAGAGCAGTACTGCAGGAATTTTGGAAATGACATGGCCTATATGTCATGAGGTCCAGCTGCTCCTGTCAGGTACAGGGAAATGGTGAGCAGCGGAAATGGAAGATGTGTAAATCAGGCCTTGCTTGTCGCCAAATTCTGTCCAGGCACTTGAGAGAAGCTTGATGGGGAAATCAGACCATGCAGAAATACTCGTATGACTCGTCTTTTCTCTGCAAAGTTTGTTCTTTGCATGCCCATTAAAGAAAGAATTTCAGGCAGAGTGGATAACATCATAAGTTATTATTAATGTGTTTATTAAGAGCGCAACAGAACATAAAACTCAGCATTTTGTACATACAATAGGTTTGATGTGCATAGTTTTTACTTTAGCAAGAAACAAAGAAACCTTATCAAAAGGACTAATGAAAGAGCACAGGTTGAATATGAACTGGATTAGTCTTACCATTAGTAAAGAGGGAACAGCATAAGCTTTGGAAGAATCACGTCAATATTAGATTGTACTTGATCACATAAAGATCATAAAGATGGGGATCACTGGATTTTCTGCAGTGAACCCCATGTTCTAACTTTTCTTTTATTTCTGATGTAATTTAAACATGTAGAGAAGATCTTATGTTTAAAGTATAAGTATATGTCACACATGTTGTCCAGTATGACAACATTTTCTAACATCTGGGAAAAGCTTGGACAATTTGACCTGAGTGTGTCTGAGAGTTCATTTATCAACTCAACTCCAGAGCCAGAACTGTCATTCTGCCCTGCAGAGCAACAAAAAAATAGTTACATTTTCCCATGTGAAGCCATTTTAAAGTTCAGTATGAATCATCAAGATTATACTGATTGTAGTGTTATCAGCGTCTGCATACTTTTATAAAACAAAACAACAATGAACGCCACATGCCTTGTCAGTCAAAACATGTTTAAGGTTGAAGGAGTTTCAGATGTTGCATTACAACACCTCAGGAAAACGCATTTGATGCCAGTTAAAGATAATATCAAATATTGATTTAATTTTTTCTTTTCTTATTTCTTTTTTTTCTTTGTTTACGCGACACTTACAGAACTTAAAAGCATTTTTGGCCTTAAACTTACATTTATATGAAAGAGTAGAAGAGAATTAGAAGCAGAAGTACAACAAGCTGTGTTGGAAACTTTAATTGACTTCTTATAGCTTGGGTTGTCAGTCTCAAAGGTTAAAGTCTGATTTCCAAATAAACTTGCTGTAATTTCCAGTTAAATTTAATTGATTTTGGACCGAATTTGATTCTACTTAGCTGCAATTTGAGTCCATTTTTTAAAGTGCCTTGAAATTACATTTGCTGTATTTTGGCACTATATACATAAACTGACCTGAATTTATTAAAATATTTATTTTATTGGAAGCTCTTGAAGAATCTTAACCAAAGGACCCTGTCTAACATTCTTTCCAAATGAATCAATCAACTTGCATTAGATATTTTCACACAGCATTTCTTACAGTCCCTTGTATGACCTTCTGTTGTAGAATCACTGGAACATAAAAAGCCCACTTCATTATCAGTGTGCTCTAACTTTGAAGCTTCATGCTTATCATTAATGCTCTTGAATGTTCTCAGGAATGTATCTGGAGGATAAGGATAAAAGAAATCAGCCGGGGTGGGGGGGAAGAAAGAGGTCCTCAAGTTGACATTATTCAGCCATTTGTGCGGGAGACTTTCAGATACTTCAATGGTGACTGATAAAGGAGAACACCACTGCCCGATTTATCTTCATTCGCAGCAGACGGATTGCAGCAGCGAGTGTGTCTGGACAGGAAAGGCCAAAAGAAGGAGTAGATTGTTCAGCTGCAAATGAATCCAATGTCTTCTGTGTGCAGGATGGATGAGGGAGTGTTCCCTGTGTGTTAAAGCGCTCTATATGCCAGACTGCAAGACTCCATGTATAGAGATAGATGGGCTCAGCAATGACCATCATTATGTCAAATGTCCCCTTTTGCTTCACTGTTCCTTGTGGTGGATATAGTATTCAACTCAGAAGGGTGCCATGACCTGTAAGCTAAGGCATGCTGGATCTTTGAGGATTTTGGCTTTCTTCCACCAACCAAAAACATTCACTTGACATTTTTGCTAAGAAGACATTTTGTTGTACTTAAATGTGTGTGCATAAAGGTAATTTTTTTCCTGCTGGTTCACGCTGGAGAGCTATACTTTGCCTTGTCTGTTATGAAAATGGATTCATGGAATGTAGAGTTTCATACTGTATGGAATTTTTTTCTTTTTTTTCTTTAGATTTTGGTTTTCTTCCTCGTGATGCACTTAACCTATACTGACTTTGGCATGATAAATACTTACCCTGGATGACATAAGGGGAGTTGGATCTGTTTTCTAATTAATTCAGCTAGTAATCAGAACATAAACTTTTCAACACATGTTCATCAGATAACAATTAAGTGTGGAAAACAATGCAGACATTTTAGGGGAGTAAAGGATTGAAATATCGCATATCTGCCATTTCTTCAGTTTGGACCCACATCAAACATGTTTTCAGATGAGCAGACATACTAAGAAAACTGTGGCAATAATTTCATAAATACAATGAAAAACTCTAAGCAGCCTGGAAAGAAAATGTAATGTAAATTCTCAAATGGATATGTACTTATTTTTTGTTTCATTCTTCTGAATTTTCAAAATAAGAGAGAGTAAAATCACATAATAGGACAAAAAGATTTCCAGTTTTATACAGGGAAGGTGAATGTTCAAGTATCCAAAGGTCATAAAAGGCATTTGGAGCAAGCCAGTGCAGATCCACAATAACATTCCAACCAGCTGAAACGACGACCATGGGCTAAAGGTGTGAGGTAACACAAAATGATGGAGCAGAAGGTCATAAACCTTTGGCCGCTCACCAGGACACACCTGGCCTTTTAAATGTGTAGAGGCAGGAAAAAACTGTTGGTGCACACCTGGATGAGACATGCGAGTGTCTCGTTTCAAGTCAAAAGAAAGAAAATTTAGCTGATAAGAAACAACTACTTATGATACAGATTGTCACTGAAACCTGACGTTTTAATAAAGCCGCACTTTGTTAACTTTTTGTTTGTTTGTTTGTTTTTACCATCTAGTCTAGTCTTTTAATGTCTCCAATTTCTATAATTAAGTGGCAAGTTGTTGGTCAAGAATTGATAATTAATGAATGAAACTGGGTTGATCCACACATTGTTTGGACAAACATTATACTTTGATCAGATACTTGATCTGAGAGGGTAAAAGAAAATGATTGCCTACTCAGCTAAAATAATGTCAAATGTTTTCAAATGGAAACCAAAAAGTAAAAGACATAGAAGAAATTGGAGAACTAGCATTAAATGCTAGTTTTAGCCATTCTTTAATCCAGTGGATTGAAGAATGGCTAAAATGACAAAAACATAGCAGAGGACCAGCATCAGGATGTTTGCACTTACCCGTAAGTACCAGAACAAATAAGACAATTATGTAGTTCTATCAATTAATAAGGAACTCCTAGAAAGTCCCATTGTTGGGAAAATGCTACTTGTTGAAAATATTGCATTTTGTCAAACAAATAAGACAATTATCAGTCTTATTTGTCAAATAATTGAGAATAATTCATCAATGATTTGTCTATTTTACTTAAATGAACAAATAATTGAAAAGTAAAATGGTGCAACATTTTATTGACCGATGAGAGATTAATAATTTTATGTCACATCAGATTCAATGGCAAAGGCAGCTTCTATGTATCAACACAACTCTTTGTGTTGTTTCAACACAAAGAGTTGAAACAACTCTCTCTCTTTGTGATACAACACAACTGGCTACTGCATTAAAAAATGAGGTAGCCATTTTTTAAATACCACCTTTCAAACTGAGATGGCTGCAAACATGTTGTCCAATGTTACAATGTGTTAATGCACTGAATTTGAAAATGAACTTGGTGTGAAGTCACTATGGTAAAGACTCACACGTTGGCTTGTTTGTTAGAGTAAAACATACATAACAACACAAACAGCTTTAGCAATAATATGTGCAGGGTGCTTGTAAGAAGGAAGGTCAGGAAAACATCCAGTAAAGAAGCAAAGGGGTGTTGATAAATGTTTTATAACATTCAAACTCATCCTCATTGTTTCACAAAGTAAAAGAGAGACTATAGGTTTCACTGTCTGAGTAATGTTTGGATGATTTGTGACTGTGGTCTCAAGAAAAACTATAAAATAGCTGCATAATTCTCAGGAGACTGGGTGCAGTTGGGTAAATGCAGACTCTTCCAAAATTTGCCTTTGTTAAAAACAATTGCTTGTTTTAGGCCCATTGCACACACTTGGAATGTATGTTACAACATGGGAGTTGTCTTGCACATTATTCCCACCAAGAAGTAAACCAGCCCCTGACTTCCTATGGGATACCATAGGAATGGATTTTAAATACATTTTAAATGGTTAAGACTTCCTGTGCCCTTTCTGTAAAGGACTGTTTTTTCCACTTCAGAAACAGTTAAGTTGTTTTCTTCCTTGTAGGCAATTTTCATAATTTCCTGTTAAACTAGATGGCCACGTTTGCCACAGATATTTTACACGTGCTCAGCAAATTTTACAGTAATGACACTTCTTCTCTATGGTGCTCAGCCTCAACCGATAATTTTCTGATCTTGGTATGCCAAATGCTTGAAGAAGCTAACACGGGATGGAAGCCAAATCAATTTTTTGATTAATTTGATAATGAATCATCTAACTACTTGGGGGCACTAGTGTTGAACTTTATGAAATTATCAGTAGATCGTTATTTTTTACAAAAAAATATTTTAAAAAAATTAGCTAGTGATTTTACAACCAAAATCTGTTATGATCAGAAATTCTTTGAAGCACAGCCTTAGATGTATGATTGTTTGAAAATGTTAATACAAAAAGGATATTTTTGTGTATCTCTTTAATTGTTGCATTAGTGCAACCTCAAATTTCAATAGATGTTTAAATTGATTTATCAGATTAGTCAAACCTAAACAATATTATACTACTCTGAACAGAGATGTATTAAAACACAGTTTGGGACTTGTGAATTTATTTTATTTGTTAGGACAATAAAAGAGATTGAAAAAAGACTGAAAACCATAATGTATGGTCTAGTCAAATCTTCCTTGAAAATTCAACACAGTTTGTCATTTGTGGAATCTCTACTCTGTGGAAACAAAACCAAAAATATAGGGTTACCTAAAAATGCTGCTGAGATCAAATTTCCACTTGCTGTCAATATAACGAGCTGTCTCCTTTCTTGAGCTGGATGTATTGTCACAACCCCTATTGTGTCACTTGTCTCTTTCCTGCTGCCATGAGGAACCCACAGCAAACATGCAGCTCAAGCTTGTCCTGGGCTCGTGTTTCTCCCAGTTCTCCCATGTTTGGAATCGCTCATGGTGCTGAGTAAAGACGCTGTTGACTGCTTTATGTTTATCAGTTTCTTCTGTGATTTAAGTCAAATGCAACGTCGTATAATGCAATAACAGGCTAAGAGCTTTACCAAGCACAGAACAAATAGAAACCATAAGAAAAAAACAATAAAAAGCATCAAATGGCTCTGTACTGGCTTGTATTTTTGCATGTGTGCAAACTCCGTTACAGGCTACAGGCATTTACATGCCAGCTCTAATTTCCATTCTGGACTTTACTAAGGTCCTTTCCTTTAGTGCACCACCAGAGCACTGGGCCACACGTTTACACGAAGCCATAAACTGTGTCAGTGGAGATGTAACCCCAGTGTGAACTAAGTGCAGGACAGAAGCCTGATGGATTACCTGGAGCTGACCTGGGGTGTTAGTTGTGATGAATCTGTCCAAAGCCATCTGGGGCCCCACCAGAGTTATTGCTTGGCTGTTATCGGTCGAAAGCTGACACTGACAGGGTATGTTGTGACAAAGTATCAGCACTGAGGTGTTTCTTGTTTAACATTAGGATTCCTACTCAGGAAGGAAAAAGTGAAATTTATGAGTAAGACTTTAATGTTCAGTAGTAGTCAATAAACACCAGGCTCATCATGATGAACTGGTGTTGAATCCTCTATCACAGATGTCTTCTTGCACAACGATTACTTTTAACTAAGGTGATTATGACACACATTTTAGTGGATAAGATTAAACACTGCTTTCCAGGAACATTACATGTGCTGCAAAGAATTTTTCTAGATAATAAAGTAGATGAACATGTCAACTTCGGAACAGAAAAGAAAATGTGTTCAGACTTCTGGTTCAGCTAAGAATGGACAGTTTTTGTTTTAACAACCAGAGTAAATCATAGCTCAGTGGGGTTTAACTATCATACTTTTTTGGGAGTAACTGATGGATAAGTCTTCTGTCTGTAATTTGTGTTACCCCTACCACTATGCCGCCCTTGGCAGGAAGCCATATCACCCATTTAAGAACTGAAACTGAATCAATGCTTTTCTTATTTTAGATTTCTTCCTTGCTCAGCTGTCTGAGCTGCATCACTTAGTTCAATACACCATTTCTAGATGTGAAAAGCAACCACAGATTGTGTACAGTTCATACTTGGAGCAGAGCCACAATATTGCAAGAAAACTGCTCCACTACTGCAGCTGCAAATGGAAATAGGATTAAAATTAAAATATTAAAATTCTCCAAATGTACCACAAAAATAAAGTGCTTTAATTTGATGGATTGGCCCCTTTTTGATCCTCAGCATATGCTCTCTGGACTGGTTACATCAGTGTTATCCAATAATCCCCTTTTTGCAGTCAAGAGTTCACAGAGGATTGAGGTATCTCTGATACTATGTGAGACATATGTTTTTTATTTGGTCACTAGGCAGTCATGCTGCCTTATCAGCATTGCAGAACCAGCTGGGAATGCGTTCCTGCACAACGTCATTGGGACACCAGCAAAAAATTATCTCAGTATTCAGACTTTGAAAGATAAAAGAGGTCCATATACTTCATATGTTTACCTTAATTTGGTTAAGAAACTTTTCAGTCATTCTCAAGCTTGAAAAGTATTTGTCTTTTATCCTTTCAATTTCCTTCAGGCATAAGCCAGGAAAAGATTCTCAGTATTATAATCTTGAGGAAAAATACCACAGTTTCACTGTATTTTCACAAAATTTTTAAACAAGAATAGATAACATAAAATGTTTCCTTTTTTTAACCAACAAAGCAACGACTGAAACAAAAAACATATTGCTTATTGTAGTTGTAAAAGTGATATGTGTAGAGAAAAGGTCATATTAATTTCAAGCTGTTTTAAATCAGCTGACTGATTTAGTCTAGGTTTGACTCGTTTAATGAATTTTATTTTTTTATGGGGCAGTGAATGAATCAAAAATGAATGAAGTACTTTAAACTTGAGTCAACGTTGTTCTCATTGTTTACAAATCCTTTCTCATATAGTCTGTCACAATATCATACAATGATACTGCTTAGCACAAACTAATACTATCTTGAACCAAATTTTTGTCCATGAGGCAAACACATTGGCTGTCTTTAATCAGTTTGAAGTTAACTTAAAACTTTTCTTTCTGTTAAATCTTAGACTTTGACTTATGGTGCTGTAGGCTTGGAGTACTAAAAGATATACTAATCACTTACCACTTTGTCTTGCAAGCTTAAAATCTTGCTTTCTGCATGTTGCTTTCTGTGCGTTCTTATGCTCTTCATTTGTTTTCCCCTTCTTAGAAATTACACCTGGCCATGCATTTTTGTAACAATCTCTTGGAAGGACTTCATGCTTCTTTCTAGGGATTCCCTTGACCCCAACTTCCTGTGTTTGACGCAGCCTAGATAGAGCAAATGATAGAGCTATCAATTAGCTATGGCTACTCTGTTTTTCATCCCCCACATTTAGTGACTTGATGGGATCGACTCTCTACTGTCACTAGGTGCTAGTTCAGGTTGCTTCATGCAACATGTAGCGTCCTTGGTATTATCATCTGTGTGGGAATTGATTGCAATAATAATCTTTCCAACAGGCTGACTATTTCATCAAAATCCAAAGAAGATAAGAGAAATATTTTACTGGTGTTTGTACTGATGTTGAGTTTTAATAATAAAGTGAGCTATGAAGCATTACATTACATTATTCTCAAAGTCACATAATGCAGCCTTAGTGCTCTTTGAATTTCACAGTAATCTTTCATGAATAATCGCTCATATGGTGGGAATCTGGTGCCAGTAGGATTGTGGTGAGTTCATTTCCTCCATGTGCAGAATGGGAGGAGGAAGAGTTGGAAAGAGTGTGCGTTGAGGGAATATATAGGGGGCAGTGGTCTTGCAGGAGTTAAGTATGACAAGCAATTAATCAGCCTGAGCAGCCTACCAGTATCACTTGACTGCAGACTGCGGGAATAGAGGCCCGTCTGTGCTGAACAGCTGCAGAAGGAAATCGGCCCTTTGCCTTTCTTAGACATGTGCATCGAGAGCAGAGCGAGGCAAAATTAAGCAGTGAGAGTGAAAGGAGAGAGAGCACGAGTAAGTGAGTGAGGCAACTTACAGATGGGCTGGAGGAGGGGAAGAGAAGAAGAGGAAGAGAGAAAAAAATGAAGGCTTTAACAGTCTGCCCACATCTGTTTATTTAGAAAAGAAACCATTGTGTCATTCAGTTATTCTAACAGCCTACGCCAGGGCCAATGTTAGTCCCACAATGACGGCTTTTTAAATACACAGTTTACACTCCTATGAAGTGGCCTCATAACTGCATTGGGCCTCAGGAACGTGCCAAATGGGGAACATACTATGGTTTCAAATTCCCTGCCTCACTTTTTGACATCTCTATAGTGGACTGCAGTGCCAAAGGGAGAGGCAGTGGGGAACTTTTTTTTTTTCACTGATATTGGGCCTGCGCTCTGAAATTCTTCTTCATCTGGGACTGCAGTGTACACAAGTTGATCCAAGACTGACCGCAAGAGATTTTCTTTGAATAAGTTGAGGAATTATGCACAGCCAGGCTCAATGCATAGACATGTGTTATGTGCTACACATACGTGCCACCTCGACATTAGTACTACTCATGTTTCACAACATGAAACATGAGTAGTACATAAAGATTGTGATTAAGTTTCCTCAATTCTACTTTCATCTTATTCTAGTTGTCCCAAAAAATTGCATTTATTTGCCTTTTTAAATGTTGCATTTCTTTTTTATTTTATCTTATGTAAATTAAATTTGTGCTGCATTAGTAAAGGGCTTTATAAATAACATATAACTGATTTACTGATTTGTGCCAAGTTTTGTAATAAAAATGGGCTTTTTAAGATTTTATACTTTATTCCAAAAAACTTTTTGTTCATAAAGTCATTACTCTGCAGTACAGTGGTGTGAAAAAAGCATTTGCGCCCTTCCTGAAGTCCTTATTTGTTTTGCATGTTTTTCATACGAAAATGCAGTTTTTAAATAAAAATGTTAGTTGTTGTGGGAGAAACAAAAACAAACCTGAATGGTCCTGTGTGAAAGATTAATTGGGTCCTTTGCTAAATCATAACGCAACTGTGGTTTATCACACCTGCTTTCCCTTTCTCTAGCGGCTAGCCACACTGAGATCTGATTACTGCCACACCTGTTTTTAATTAAGACAACCCTTAGGTAGGACCTTCCTGACAAAGTGAAGTACATCAAAAACTTGACATCATGCAGAGATCCAAAGAAATTCAGGAGCAAATGAGAAATAAAGAAATTGAGATCTAGCAGTCTGGAAAGAGTTATAGAGTCAGAGGCTATATATGCACACTCATTATGAGAAAATGTTGCAAAGATAACACAAAGTCTCAAGACTTTGAGACTTCATGATTACCAAATGTTAATGTAGATCATTTTTTCCACATATTTTCTTTTACATCTTAAAAAGTACCATTTCCTCAAATTTAATTGTGATATAATAAAGCTTGTGGTTGAGTAGGTTGTGTGCACAACATACTTTTGTCACATGTATCCATCATTCCTACAAGGCAGCTAAGCAGCAGGCAGGAAATTTTTAGCGCTTGTGGTCTTATACATTTGCTTTGTTGTTTCTTTACACTGTGACATTATTTTTTACTGTGCTGTGTTTGGAAGATTAGGGTCATGTGTCTATGCTGGAGGTTAGATCTTTTACTGGTAGGTCCATATGTGCTGGTGTTTGTCTGCAGTGATATGAAAGGCGTTTGAGCCTGTATAAACAGCCACGTATACAGGCTCTGAGCAGCATATGTTGCAACAGCTGCGAGTGTGATATGCTGTCTGTGGAGGCTGTGTGGAAACTAACCCAGGTCTTTTCGGGTGAATACTCTTAAGCATACTTCAGCCCAATTATGGACGTAATGTAATGAATTAGCTTGAAAACTGAGCTCCACCTTCTTCAAGTCTTTTTCTTCAACCATCCATTTTGCACCTCCACGCCAGGAGTTGAGACATCACAACAGTTTCTATGAATAAGGAGAGGGCAAAGGGGCACAACACAAGCTTTTAAAAATGAATGCTTTTCAAGGAAATACATGAAAAGCAAGCTGTATGAAATTTTTTTTGCAAATGAACTCAGAAATGGAGGTATTTTTATTATGTTTACTGGCACTAAAACCACCGTAGTTAAAGTGTTATGATTTAGAGTATTACATCTGTTTATCATTGTGTGTTTCAGACAAAAGCAGCATAAAATAGTTTATTCCTTTGCTAAGAAATACTTTGTCAAAGCAGGAACAACAATCGCAAGGATTCAAGTGGTGATAGGATATGTTCAAGTACAATCAAAAGGGAGGCCACAGCCACAGCTGTGTGTATACTATAGATAATTAATAAATTCCAATTTTATTGAAAAAAAATATTTTTTTTTACACAAACTAATATTTTAAAACTTTTATTTCTAATAATTCTGATGATTTTCTGCTTACATTCAACAAAAGTACAACATTTAAGATCACAATATGACAGAATTTTGTTTTTTGATGCAGAAATGGGGAATTTAATAAAAAAATATCATCTGCTGTAGTATCTGTTTAAAGATTATTATTGAGGTACTTTTAGTCTGACATTAAGCCTCATTAGAAAGCATGTTCAAATTTATTATATAAGACCATACATGGTTAACATGAGGAATTGTTATTATGGTTTTGTTTACTTGCATTCCTAAGTAAACATTGCTGTGGTCAAAATGAATAGGCTTGTGTACAATAGGAGATTACTGGGTTTGATATTTTTCCTGAAACCATTTGCTAAATCTTCTGAGTGACTGGGTGTAATTTTCCTGAAGTGTTGATTAAAACGTTGTTCCTACCATCTGTGTTCAGGGCTGCCTTCGCTTGACTCAGACCTCCTTTTACAGCTTTGACATGAGGTCAGTTTCTGAGGATTTGCATGTAGTTTGGTGATGCTGGGAGAGAGAATACTGCTGGGATTAAAAAAAAAAAATTACATCAAAATAAATATGTGATATTTAATTGTCAAGTTGAAAATCTAAACAATATATATATTTTATGCAAACCCTTTTATTTTAAAAATGTATTTTGGTAAATCCTGTCTGAATTACAGGCAGTGAACTGTGATAAGAGGGTCAGGTGGATCTTTGCCTAATTGACATGATGGACGACTCTAATCTCACTGATTAAAGGATCACCCACTCCTATCCATAACACTTCACTTCACATTTTACCCTGTCTGGTGGATGCAAGATCTATCTACTTCTTATAGTTTCAGGTAAACCCGAACAGCTACTTTGAAATGAACCTTAACCAATATCAATGAAGTTAATTTCCTCCAAAAAACTAAGCTATATGTATATGGGTGTTAATTTTATTGAACGAGAGCATGTGTTGTTGATGTTCAAGTCTGCAGGGAAAATTCCAGCTCAGCTGTGTTCAACAAACAGATCAGGGCTTTTGCAACTTACTACAAATAGGCTGTGTATTTACAGATTTCTGCCATTTGCTGCCAAGTATTAAGGTTTTAATCACTTGTGCGTCACTCTGGAGTTCCAAACCGAACAAATCAAGACAAATCCCCCGGAAGAGGACAGATGAAATGGAGGCAAATTAATAGGGCAGACATCAGGAAGGAAATGAATTCTTAATCTTATTTGGTTGTGTTCCAAATAACTTATCACTGGCCATTATCATGTGTCTGAAATCCCAAAGAGGAAGCAATTTGAATGGATAATTCCTGCCAACTCATTTCCTGTGTTCCGATATTTCCTTTTTCAGACAGAACAGCATGGGCTCAGTTCAACTTCTCTGTTCTGCTGGGATTTGGTTTACTCGATAACTGAAAAAATCTTCACATTTGAAGGATACAGAAAGTTCTTGTCATTTTTAAAATAGCAGCATGAATAGTTTTTTCTTTAAATGCATGCCAATGTGTCATTATATCTGCTATTTCTTTGTCTCTCTTCAAATTCAATTCACTTGATTTGATTTGTATAGTTTCAATTTCATACGCATTTTGCTAAAAATGCATCAAGTTATCAACCTAAATCACTCCTTCTGGAGTTTCTTCTGTGGCTTCACATACAAGATAAATGTAGGTGAGAAGAAAAGCTTCGAGCCAGTTTTCAAATCCACAAAGAAATAAAATGAAAATAATTTTAGTGTTTCCTTTGTTTAGAAAAATACTGATAGTTCCAGGCTTGAAACAGCAGAGCAACAGTGTGGTCAGGCAACTGCCAGAGTGGTCAAAAGCCAGTCAAAATAGCCAACAGAGCCAGACAGAATGTTTCATAAAAACATTAGACTGCATTATCTTCACCTGCAGAATACCCAGTATTGGAGTGAAGCAGGAAACATTTTATTTCTGATGATTTTTTTTAACTCATCTGCGATGGTATTTATTGTTCATTATATAGAACTGTCTGTTTTTAGCTGGTATAAATTTTTTAATGTTGAAACAGAATACATTTGTCTTAATGAATAGGGAAAAAAAACAATCTGAATATACTTAGTACAATGCCAAGCAATGTCAATATGTATACAGCTGATTCACAAATAAATCTCTATTATTTCTGAGATTCATTTTACTTAATTAGCACTGGCAGCTGAGCTGCATTATATGCATTAATTAGATGTAGTCAATATAATTTGAATGTTTTGAGAATCAGCAAAGCTTGCTTTTAATTTTATTCTGTTTAGCGCTTAATTGGACTGTTGCGGGAAGAATTCTGGTTTTATTGATCCCTCAGTGTAAAAGCATTCAGCTTTCTGTGCAACACATCTGGTTTGCACACACAGCTGCTCAGATGAAAGAGTTAGATGATTTAATCTCACTCTTGTTTCCTTATGAAACTCCACAGGATGAAAAACTTTTCTTTACTTTTCTTTTCTTACAGCTGATGCAAGATTAATTTGTTCTTTTAAAAAAATTTTAAACCATTAATGACTAATTAAAAAAAAGAATTATATGTTTCACCATAAACTTATAGTAAAACCATTTGGAAAAAAAATACAAGGGTGCTTGCAAGTTCTTTGTCAGCACTCAAAGCGTTTCTCTCTATGTGCTGCAGGGAAAAGACAGGATGAACTCCTGAGGTATTGAGTTTCCTGTATCCATCATTTTGGATGAGTTGGGAGCTTGGAATAGCGCCAGCAGCGTCTGTGTTAGCCAGCCGTAACTGACATTGAGTGCATTGTTTGCAGTGGGAAGCTCACGGCTGTGGCCTAAAGGTACATTCCTGAGATCAGAATTCTGTTTGAAATACAAACAGCCTTTGTGTCCCCGTTGCTCTCATCCCTTGACTCCCCCATCCACATCAAGCCTCGAGAGCTAAGCGGTCTCCTCTAGCTCATGTGTCAACATGTGGGCTATCATTTTACTCACACCCACATATGAGAGCGAATGCACGCACACGCACACACGCGCACACACACCCTTGTGTCATTTTGATGAGGAGGTCCAAATAAATATCTGAGTTCTTGTTGAAGAAAAACGCAAAGCCTTAATTTTTAAACACAAACACTGTCTCCTCTTTAACTGACCCCTTTTTGATGCCCAGAGAAAACATACAAGTAAAAATATGCTGTGTACAGAAGTGACCAAAAGTCACTGTACATAACCAGGCATACATGTTCAAGCCTGGAAAAGAAGGGGGTTTTTTGGCATTTAAAATTGGGCTGCATGAGTTTAGGTTTCTGTCCATGTTGCTGATCTTTGCTCAGAGTTAACTAATATTTGAAAAGTTCAAACACAAGTCTATCAAGTTGTATACATAAGAGAAAAAAATAGCTCAATAATGAACACACTGATCAGTGAATTGTAATAAGTCAGACGTGAAGTGATTGTTTGCATCAAGACTTTCATCTCTCTATGTGCAAAGTTTCCATCTATTTTACATGTACTATGTCTGGTGCAGAGAAAATGCCATTAAACCAAGTAACAATGGGTTAAAATAACTTTGAATGACAAAAAAAGGTTTAATGCTGTTACCAGTATCAATGTGCTGTTGTGTTGTGGCTTCTTGACTATAATCAAAATGAGAGAAATTTATTATAAAGATAAAAAGTCCAATATTTCTTCAGGCAATGAAAATGAAAAATGATGCAGTAATCTAAAGATATAAAGAAGGGATGACTTCTGCATCAAGAAATTGCAGCTGAAACAATCATCTCTGAATCTACTTACAACATCTGACAGCCAATTTTCTGGTGCAATAACTAGCATAACGTAAATTGTAATGACAGATTATATGGCATGATGTTTGGTGACTGCCCCATTATATCTCAATTAATCTTCCCTGAACTGCACTGTTAGCCTTTGCTGTATTTTCTACAGCTAAATACCGCAAAATGCCCAGTAAAACTAACATAAAACATCTTTACAATTAGTTACTGTAATTTGCATTGCATTATGGGTAAAGGACATAGTATTACAGTAACTTACTGTATGTTTTGAAGTTGCAGTAATTTACTGTTTACACATTGCAGTAGTGGTACTGTATTTATAATATCTTGCACTGTTAGCCTTTACTGTATTTTTTACAGCTAAATACATAAAATGCCCAGTAAACTAACATAAAACATCTTTACAATTAGTTACTGTAATTTGCATTGCATTATGGGTATAGTACATAGCATTACAGTAACTTACTGTATGTTTTGAAGTTGTAATTTACTGTTTACACATTACAGTAGTGGTACTGTACTAATAATGTCTTTGCGCTGGCCATGTAAGAATTCTATTTGATTTCCAACGGTCATCATAGATGTTTCATCGTGGTTCTCTGTTTCTGTATTTTTACTCCTTTAGTGGTTAACATATTTTAAGGCAGAAAGAGAGCATGTATTTTGTTTTTTCACATCCTAGCTAACATTAATATGCAGTTTATCTAGCTACGTCATCAAGGGTGGCTTCGCCCAACGCTTTTTCTGATGACGTTTGTTTTAAACTCCAAGCTTTTTCCGTCCAAGTGCAAGTGCAGCTCTGTCGCTGTGGGCTCACACTGCTTCAGCTCTTCGCAAGACAGGTAAAAAAAACACTTAGAAAACTGTTTGAACTGAAGCCAGTGTATATTTTAGATGGAGCTAACGTAACTTATAGCATCATGCTATAATGCTATAACTTAGCATGAGGTGAAAGATAGAAAAATATGATGGTGTTATTTTTGAGCTGGTTCGAATTAACGTTAGCTAAGGTGCTAATTTTACCGAAGGTTTTAGCTTGGCTTTTGCCGCTAAATCTTCCTCGGCGACTAGCTTTGGGTTGAGATAAGCTCAGTGCTGAGTGTCTGTTAGCATTGTTGTTACATCCTTGTCGAACAAGATAACGTTAACTGATAATTGATCCCCCCCTTTTTTAAAAAATACATCTAACTGTTCATTTGTTTAAACCATGACCTTGCAAATGTTAAGAGTGCAGATTAGCTAGGTCAACAAGGATGAATTCTAACGTTGTTCTTTTTTTTTCTTTTGTCAGATGACTTTTTTAACTCCCAAGCTTTTTCCCTCCAAGTGGCTGTGCAGTTTTGTCCTGCTGAGTGCTAACATAGTTTCAACTCTTGAAAAGACAAGACAACAGGTAAAGAGACAGCTCTTCAAACATATTTGAAGCCACAAAATAATCTGGAAATGTAGAGGAGCAGCTAACCTAATCTATAACTTTGAGCTTGCTACAGCTAGTTAGCCTGCTAAAGTACCATTACATCTCCAACATAGTGTATAAGAGTCTGTAAATGAGGACAAAGGTGGAAAACATTCAAGTGGTTTCTGTTATTTTTTGAGTTGGTTCAGCCACAGTGGCAGGTGGACAAAAAAGTTAATTTCAACTCTTGTTCCATATAATGACTGTTCACCTGTTTAAACCATGCTCTTGCAAATTTAAAGTTAAGTCAGTACTAACAGGTGCAACTATGTACAGGTGTAAATTCTGCAGCATTTGTACTTCAGAATTTAGAGAATTTTGTACTCATGTGAAGAAACATCAACACACAGCTAATTATCGGTTTTGTTGTGGAATAGAGCAATGTCCTACTTCCGTCAGAGAAAAATAAAACATTTAGAAGAAACAGAGGACTCAATCTTCATCTTGGTTGATGTAATTTTATATCGACTCTTAACTTAAAACACACATCTTAAATCAGAATTGTTCAATTAATTTGTTAAAGGGATCAATTCACCCAAATTACAAACATTTTGTTAACCCATATTGTACTTAGCCATTCAGATACTGTATTTGTGGAATGTAATGCTTTAAAAAATCCGTTTAGCCTCACAAACTGTCATTCACATCTGCTGTTTCAGAGTGGTAGCAGGATGTAGGGGTAAAGTCTAGTCTAGTCTCTGGGGTGAGGTTCTCAAAAACCTGTTGTAATCTGGGTGAACTGGCCCTTTAAATATAAATTACTACCAGTAATTCATATTTAAGAGTTTTCCTTTTATGTTTCAAAGGTATCTTCCACCAAGATGTCTGTTGAGATGGAAATGACCTTACCTACTACACCAAGGGTAATCATGCTTGGTAAGAGGAATATTTTCTATCACTATAATTTTTTGTAGCAATGTATGTAATAGTTATGGTAGTCTGTACTTTTACTCACTAGCGTTAGCCTGACAAGGGTTTGTCTATTTTAGGAAATAGCTTGATGTCTGCAACCCGGTGGATGGTCAGTATGGAGGAGAAGGTATTTTTCAAGCCTGAGCAACTACATGACTTTGCCAGTGTCCTTGCTGTCTTTTTGGGTCATATTATGACTTCAATCTGGAGTATCAGGAGTCAGCATCCACCACGCTGGAGATGATACAACGGTAAGTACTTTACACCAAGCCATTTATGAATTAAATTTAATGACAGTTTGACTGATGATGAAGAACCATAGCTGATTGCTGTATTGTATGTCTTCATTTTAAAAAATACAATTAATATATTTTATTTCTGTTAAAAGATTCTTTGTGAGGATCAATCCAGATGTTGGTACCAAATGCACAGCCAAAGTCAGTACAAGCCGCAAGACGGGAAGTCTTGTCAAGAGGAAAGTAGTCAGTGTCAACTCCCGGATCAACACCTTCCTCAAACGACTCGCTGAATTTGAATGGAGGACTTCCAACTAGGTAAGCATTTTACCAAATGTTTATTATTTTATTGTCTTTTCCTCCTATCTTGCATGTTCTGACTTTACTTTAGGCTTTTTAATATGATTTTAATGATTATTTATAAATGGCATGTGATTCCTACACAATAGCCCTTTAGAGTAGCCTGCATCTTTTCTGTGTCCGTGGTAAAAAGTGGATGTCGCTGCATCTCTTACTAAATCACAGAAATGTATAAGTGTGTAGTCGTTTAATTGAGGTGTTTTTTATATTATGCAGTTTTCAGTTTATTAGGCACACCTTTGCAGTAATCCGTCAGCACCAACAAAATGACTGAAAAGATTGTTATGACATGTTGTATTTCATTCTCCTTGGGGACATTTGCAGGGTCTCAATACAGTACGCAATCGATTGAATTAGTGAAGACTGACTGACTGCATTTGCCATAAACAATCCAAAAACCTGAAGTGAAGCCAGTCCTGCTCATTCTTTATGCAGCTTCTATTATCACTTCAGTGTAATTGATTTTTTTTTTTAAGAAATTATCAACTTAATGCTGCTTTATGCCAATGATTTTATGCATTTGGACATTGACAGTCAGCTTAATTTGTCAGCCTTCCTGTCGATTTGAAAATGTAGATAACTTCCTGACCATCTCATGACCTCCCACATTGTCTGTCTTATTCTTTACAGTTCAGCTTCCACAAGATGGATCCCACTGATTTTGTTTGACAAATGGAATAAAAGTTCTTCTGATGTAGGAAATGCATCTGATATAACAATATTTATTGATATGAATGCCTACCATATAGTACATTATCGCACTTGCACTGTTATTGTGATGTATTGTGTAACAGAGCACATTTAAGCTACTGTTTTCTGACAATGCAGCCTCTGCTGGTTTTTAAATGAAGTATATTCTATATATTTTTTAAAGTCAGTCTTTAATAGTTTATGGCTGGTACTTGATGCACACATGTTCATGTTGCTACATACATGTGCCATAAAAATATTGACATGACCTGTAGTGTGTTCTATGGTTTTGTTGTTTTATAGCACATTATATTGTATTGTGACATTGTTCTTTATGACATTGCGAATATATAAATGGATTTTATTTCAACAAATCTGCTGAAAATAAATACCTGTTTTTATTCACAGTACTTGGACTAAAATTTCTTTTGTGAAACTTTTTCGGTTTATGGTAAAATATTCTTGTATTAAAAAATGTAAACTTTAATTTACAGTAAAACTGACATTATGTTGTGAAACAAGTTTACAGTAGACCAGCTTTACTATAAAATACATTTACAGTTTTATGCTATAAACTACATTTACAGTAAAGCAGTTATAACTGCAAAGCACACTCACAGTAAAAATTAACTGTGAAATATCATGACAGTAAAGGTACTGTGGAATGGTAATTACAGTAACCTACTGGCAACACTGTTGCCAGTAAGGTACTGTAGAATGTCAATTACAGTAACTTACAGGCAACACTGTTGCCAGTAAGTTACTGTAGAATGGTGATTACAGTAACTTACTGGCAACACTGTTGCCAGTAAGTCGCCAGTAAGTTACTGTAGAATGGTGATTACAGTACCTTACTGGCAACACTGTTGCCAGTAAGGTACTGTAGAATGGTAATTACAGTACCTTGCTGGCAACTTACTGGCAACACTGTTGCCAGTAAGTTACTGTAATTACCATTCTACAGTAACTTACTGGCAACAGTGTTGCCAGTAAGTTACTGTAAAATTACAATAAAAAGTCTAACAGTGTGCTCAACTGAGGAGGAGTTAATGGGATTTTGATGATTAAATTAGAGAAAATTCTGCACAGTTCAGTGCAATTGTGAAATTATGGGGTTCAATCTTCTATTCTACAGCATGTCATCCAAGTGATTATCTGTGTTCTTTAGGGGATAGTATAATGTGAAAATGTTTTCTCAAATTTTATGTAGAACTTTACTAAAAAGAAAACAGTCCACAACTGGACTCCTCCTTACCTATACTTTTTTTTTTTTTTTTTTTTTTAAAGTTTTTTCAAAATGTACGGAAGAGGATTGAGATTTCTTTTTTTTTCAGGGCCATAATTTTTTTTTTTTCAGTGGCCCTAATCCTCTTCCGTAAAAATGAGATGCTCAGTCCCATTTAGTGGCTATTTTAAATTTCACCAAGGTGAAGATGTACAACAAATCTCAACATAAATTAGCATTTTAATGCAAAATCTGAAAAACAAATTGTCTAAATCATCATCATCATAGTTATCTAGGGTTCACTCTGAAATTATTTAGATCAAGCAAAATCTATGTTTCATAATTACATGAACAAAGCTAAATTCAGCTGAAAAACTGTCATGACTTGGAGTTGCTAGCTACAGATGACTTTGCTTGAGCTACTTTGCAAAGAAAAATGGGCAAATATTTGTGTTTCCTAGAAGTGCAAAGCAGGTAGAGATGCTGTATCTGTATTAGTCAAATATGCTGAAACTATGCAACAATGACCTTCCACTTAAAAACTACGAACTAAACTGAGTTAATCTCTAACATAAAATCAATATTAGAATTTACTGAAATATGTAGTTATAATATAACATAACAAAATTTGAAAATAATTTTTCACAGTATAATAAAGAAGGTATTCTTACATCTGTAATTACATTTATTATTGTTTCATGTAATAAAATATTAAGATGATTGTTGTTTTTCCGATATAAAAAAATTTACTTTTGCTTGTTATAGCCTACCCACTGACCGCCAAATTGCAAATAAAACTGGAAACCTGGTGAGTATTATAGGAAAACTGGGATAATAAAGTAGATAATAACTTTAAAAAAATAAGCCTACAATCTAATCCAGCTAATCTAATCTTATTATGACTTCGGGGTTCTCAGTTTTATTACAGTTAGTCCAGCGAGCACATAAAAGGTTTCGCAATAATGTCTCCACATAATTAGGAGCAATGTTCCCACCACTCAATCTACACTCAGGCGCATTCATCCTCTCCTCATGGAGTGTTTTCTCAAGGCTCGACCTCCTCCCACCATAAACTCCCGCCCATTATTACGTACAAACCCTCAACAAGTTGCCAACCAATGAGGCGCACTTCACAAATGTATGGTGAGGGGGGCTGAGAAAGCAAAGACAAAATGCTCAAAGGGGTAGGGAGTGTAGGACCACTTTGAGACCCACAAGAGTTGTTGTTTCCCACCTCGTACTGTTTATTTCCAGTCCCTCTAACAAGTAATGATCCAGCCCACTCGGGGCTTATCCGGCTCCTCTCACCGGTTCATGGAGATCCGCACAACGGAGACCTGCTGGAGTGGAGGCAGTTGTTCCTCTTCGATGTAATGAAAACTCTGCCACTTTTTTGGGGGAACTTTTTTTTTTCTCTCTCTCTCTCTGCGCGTCTGAGTTTCTGATTAAGTATTTCATTTTTTAAGTTTTTCATGCCCAATCATGTACGGATAACGGACGGTTCGCGCAGGAATCCGGCTCAAGTGGATCAGCGCTGACCGGTTTCTGGAGACGGGATTACACGGCACCGTGGCAACTTGCTGAACGCCCCCACACCGGCCCGATAACGCACCATCTGGCCCGGAGTAAATAACACTTCTCCAGATTGGACAATATCAATGGATGGACTTATGACACTGCTTTGAGTTTGGCCGAGTCAAGCAGCCATAATGGCAAACTCCAATCTTTCAATGCACGGTCTCGCCAGAGCTGTTTGGCCTCTTGGCTGCGTGCTTCTGATGTTTGGCTACTTCTCTGTGGCTTCCCCGCACCACGGTCGGCAGCTGATCTGCTGGCAAGCCATCCTAAATTGTAAAAACGAGCCCGCTTGCAACTACGCATATGACCACTACGTCCAGGCCTGCAAGCCTGTGCTGAGCGGGGCTAAGAAGAGGTGTCCCAGCCACTGCATCTCCTCGTTAGTTCAGCTCAACTTGACCAAAAGTGGCCCGGCTCTGGAGGACTGCAGCTGCGACGACGACTTGATATGCGCAAGCACCAAGCGGGCCATCGAGCCGTGCCTGCCGAGGACTACCAGCACGGGCTGTACAGAAGCCCGGCTGCAGTGCGGGAGGGACGCGCAGTGCAACTCCGCCATGCTGGACTACTTGCACCACTGCGGGAAACTCTTTAACGGCGCGATCTGCACGAACGCCTGCCGGAACGTGATCGCGAACATGCGTAAAATCCCCAAGGGTCAGAAGCTCGAGACGTGCATGTGCGACGGGTCGGAGAGGACCATCTGTGAGTTCGTTAAGAGCAGCATGAAGATGCTGTGCTTCGACAATCCAGACACAGACAGGGAATACGGCAGCGGACGATGGGACGGCGAGGAGGACGATGATGACAACCCGGACGGTACAGTGGAACCGTGGAGCAGAGCCTCTCTCCCAGCTGCGGGCCCCTGGGGTCTGACCCTGCTGGCTTCTATTTTGGGTCTGTCGCCCCTCCTTTAGTCTAAGGGTTTTCTATTGTTCCGATAAAAAGGCAATCAAAACTTTTGTCACTCATTGACCTGCTATAGTAAAAGCCTGACAAACTGAACAGAGTTCTCTTCGTCTTCATAACGGGATAATCCTCTGCAAAAAAGGATCACAAAGATCTGACACCACTGCAGATGGTTTGCTTATGAGATAAGCTAAACAGAATTGCCTAATTTTTCCAGTCACTGACTGATTGTCATCCCGTTTTAATCAGCTGTGCACTGCCAGTCTTTCTCCTTAGCTCTAAAGTATCAACTATTTTTGTATATGACAAGGCAGTTGCCATTTGGCACCACTGATACCTGATTTACAAATATTTAATGTAACTTGTAAATAAGATCAGGAGTAAAAGTGAAACAGTAATTTATTACATGCCTCCAAATAGCCAGCATGTGTATAAAGACTGAGAATTTCAGCTTTAAAGGGAATTTATTTTGACTGAAAATGGTGTAAATGCACTGTAAATATGTGTATAGCTAATATAGATTTTCTTTGCTATTTGTTCAGAAAATCCTCTATGTTTTAGGTTATGAGATGATTTATTCATGATGCAAAGTCTAGATTAAAAGCAAATGTCTAAATCCACTGTATTATTGCCTTAATGATATCCTTTCCCCCCGAAGGCATAAAGGAAACTTGAAGATAAAATTTGTGACTGTGAGTTGTTTGTCTATTTGTGCCACATTGCTTCATTTGACAGTGTTAAACTAGATGACTTATGAAGTTTTGACTCAGTCATAGATATTTATAAATTGATGCTCCGGATGCAACAAACGAACAAACAAAAAAGAAATCTAATTAGCTTTAATAAATAAGACTGGACATTTTAGATGGGATGTATTGCAAGCACTTAAGAGGCTTTTTTTGTTTTTAATGTGCACTTCTGATCACTACGTTGCATTAGCAACCATTTTTATGCCTACTGAATGACAGTAATGTAAATCAGTGTGGAATGTTTTTTTTTTTTGCTCATAAAACTTTATATAATGGCTAAAGATAAAAGAAGAAGTCACTTTTTGTCAGTAATCATGGCTTTTGTTGAAAGCTGTAGTATTGCTAAGCTAGAATGCTTAATTTTAATCAAATAAAATACAATAATTTGACAAAACTAATGAAAAGCTTTGTTAGAAATCCTTGTGTTGTTTCCTAACATTTTTAAAGACTTTTCGCCTTTTTTAAAATGTTGCTGACATTATCCCCAAGCCTTGTTTCTGTAACTACAGTGGTACACACTCGTTTAAGTTTCCCCCTGCTGACTGATAGCCTAATGACCTGCAATGTCTTGATTTAGCTGCCTTTTGTCAAAAACAACTGTCGTCATAAATCAACAACCCTCCCCTCTACAGCCACCAACCACTCAGCTCTTCACTGAAAGTCAATGACAGCTAAAAACTTTGCCTCTATATCCTTTACTTACACAAATTTATGCAAAATATGTTTTTCACATTGTGGTACCAAATGGGTTCTTGTGCCAACCTTGGTGGTAACAAATGGCATCAGTCAGTTACAATGATTGGCTTCCATAAGCCTTTTAACATTTGTTCCATTATTCTTGGCAGAATAATGTTTAGTAGACTTAATTTGTTGGAGTGCTTTGTCCTTTTTTGAACCATTCATATGTGCCATGCAGTATCACAGTACACGTAAACCCAAGGTCATAAACTGATGTCCGAGCATTGTTGTTAATCATTCAGAGCAAATTGTGTACATTCTAGAGCCACACCAAAGCCCCAGACAGTCACACCACCACCACCGTGTTTGACTGTTGGTACTGTATATCTTATCTTGTGGATTGCTGTTTGGGAGATCTTGGCGAGGGCTCTATGTTGTGTTTAGCCTTAGGCCATTATGGCAAATACTCGTTCTTATCATTTATTTATGAACAATGATCCTGAGGCAAGTGAAAGCTGCAATGATATAATTGGGAATTATTTAGTGACATCTTAAATGATTTGTTGAAACACTCTTAATATTATATTAGTACAGCCCTGACTGGACAGATTCACAGCTAATCCATATTTTCTCCATTGGCTCTAGTTGTAGTTCACTGGAGTAAAGCTTTCCAGATTGAATTTATTTCTCATGTTGTCTGTAACCTAATGAATTTAAGAATGGTGCATTGGTCTTTAAGATCTCGTAGTCTAGGTCATGCTGTTATATAGGTTCTTTTTAAGTAGTTTCTTGATTTTATAGGTCAAGCAGAATGGAGGTAGAATGGAGGTAAAAAAGTGTTTGGTAAAACTTAATTCATCATTTAAAAATGGCCACTATGTACTTGACAGCTTATTCCCCTTCACATATCTAAAATAATAATATATATATATTTTTTATTCAATGAAGTTGTTTTTTTCTGATATCAAAATAGTTTGATGTTAAGCAAACGCAAGAAATATGTAAGAGGGCAAATACTTTCACAGTCTGTAAACTGATAATGCTGGTGAATATTCAGATCTTGCTCCACAAACAGTAGTTCAAGCATTGAAGCATCTTCTTGAAAGTACATTTCTGATTTCAAAAAGTCGGAAGGTCTTGACTTTTTGAAGTAAATTACAAAAGGGCCGAACTCAAACTGTGGGATACAAAATGTATTCTGTTTGCTTTTAGCTTTAGTGGCTCCTTCAGCTTGTAACCGCCCTTAGGTCCGGCTGCCTCGCAGGCTTTTGTAGGGGGAGGTCCTCAGCGTGTTCACACATCGCTAGAAGAGCTGAAGTGTTTGTCTTTCACTGTGACCACAACACAAACAACTTCCCCCACAAATAAACAAAACATCAGGCAGGGGCCACAAGTGCAGCAGGATGCCGTCCAAGAAGCACAGAGACAAAAAGTTCGGGCCGCCCTCTGATTTAAAAGCGGGGCCTTTTTTATGCGTGTAGACTTGATGCGTATGCACATGCACTGATTTGCAACAGGAAGTGTGTTTCTTTGTGAAGGAATGCAGGTCGGTTTCATACCAAGATAACTAATCTGAATTTTTCTCCCATGATTACCCACACATCTGAAGGCTTTTTCTACATATGTGCACCTTTGTGGGGGCCTCAACTATTTAAGGAAGAGGAGTATACAGGCAAAGGGAAGGGGGGGAAGGGCAGAGAAAACACAAAACTTGCTGACAAGGGGCATAACTTAATTTCCACGGTAGGGGGACAGCTGTGCAGAGTAATCTGCCATGGCAGCCCATTCAAACTTCAATGGTTCACTTGACCCACCAAGGAAAACTCAAACTGCATCCAACCCCCTTCCGATGAGGAGGCGGTGACCGGGCCACCATTTATAGGATTGTCTTAAAGAAACATACCCATTTCTCTTGTTATTGATAACACCCCCCTCCTCACAAACACACCCACACACTCGTGCAGCCAAGTCAGTGGGATTCTTAGCTAACTGGACGTCTCAACAGGCCACATGAATTTTTAAGGAGCTCATGTTCTAGTCTTTTGGAGAAAATAATCTCAATTTTCACAACTATATGATGTGAAGCAACAAATTGCACTTACAAATATGCAGTGATGTTTGGATTATGATAAATGTACAGAGAAGTACAAGTAGTGTACAAAAAAAATACAATACATGGGAAAATTATAAATTAAAACTGTCTTGTTTGCATCAATTTTGGCTCTAATGGGAAAGTTTGAAAGTACATTTCTGTTCTGTATTTCCTGTGCTTCTCAATCTACAACCTAAATTAACAAATAACTCCTAATTATTTTTGGGCAAGCATTTAAATTAAAGCAACACTAATTATTTAAATAGAAAAAAAGTTCTCTCCCTGAAAATGAATAATGAGGCCAAAGCATGGGAATTGTGAGAAGTTAATAGTTTAGCTGTGGAAGTCAATAGGGGCTGGGGGTCTCACTCCATTAAACTGACCCCCAGGGCCACGTATTCATCCCTCACGCATTCATTTCCTCTTTTATGTTTTCTTGTCCTTTCAGTGGAGAGCAGGCAGTAGAAGAGCTTCACACAGAACTGCCCTGGCAAAGACTGTAGGTCATAAATATGTTGGTTGGCTCGAGACGCTTTGTTAACCTGAGTACAAACGGAAGCCCTAAAAGTTAAGAGAAGAGTCAGGATCATAACACTGGTTACTGGTTGTGTCTCTCAACGTACCGTTACTTTAAGTCTTTATTTAAGTGTTCATAATCCTTCAACTTTTTAGGATTTGGTCACCTTTCAACTTCAAACTTCACCATATTTTATCAGCTATTTCCACAGCATGATGCTGCCTCTAACAAATGTTATCTTAGAGATGTTGTGTTCAGGATGTTGTCCAAAGTTAATTTTCCTTCACATTTTGCTTGTGGGCCACAAAGATCAGGCTGGGTTTCATTCAACTAGAACTCCTTCAAAGATACATAAACCTTTTGGCTGCTTCTCTGATTATTGCTCCCTTTACCCAATCTGTTTGCTTGGGGGGATAGTTTTAGTCTTGGTAGGTCTTAAAAATGGATTGAGCATTGCTTTAAACTTCTCCACAACTTTCACTCAATTTCTTGGTCTTTATTGTTTGCTTATAAATGTTCCGCAAGACCATTTTTACACCTAGCTATAGTTTATTTACTTTGGTCTGAATCAGGTTAGTTTGTGTACTTCTCATACAGAGAAAAACCCAAGCGAACCAAAATCTGTTACCACACCCCACATGGGAACATTCATTCTCTTTATTGGTCTGAGGTATGTGCAACAACTGTAAATACAAGAAGCAGATTTTGAGCTGGTAGGAAACATGGAGAAATTAGTCACATCATTAGTTTATTTCATTGTACTATTTCATGAAAAATTATGAGAAGTACTCTGATAACTTTGAGAAGATATCTTTAAAGTTTTATGAAAAAGATGCACTGCCATTGTTTATCAGTTTGTTTACTATATCTAGAGTTTCTAAGATCACATGGTGTCAGTAAAGTGGTTTTTGTGTACACCCTTGTGTAGTTGCAGTATTCACACCTTCACAAATGAACTGCACTAAGGGGGGGAACTGAACTGAGTTTTTCTAAACTAAACACCTTAAGGGTATCAAGTTATAGTTCTATTGAGAATAAAATAAATAATTTACTTACTAGGTGACTTCTGAAGACAATTGGGCACACTGGATTTTATTAAATAGGATTGGTTAATTGGCATTAAATATATATGTATATGCCACACTTTCAGACTTTGTTTTGATAAACTTTGAAAAACAAGTTTGAAAATCAGTCTGTATGTTGAAGGGTCAAATACACTTTTGCAAGGCACTGCAAGATGCTTCATTTTTATTTCAGTAATTCTTAAAACATTGAAACCATTGTGTTTTTGTGAGTTATGCATTTATTTGGACAGCATGTAAAACAAAACCTGCTTAAAAAATACACATCTTCATATAGGGTGTTGGTCCAGTTCAGTTTATATACATATGCTGTTCAGTAACTGTGGGTTTTTGTGTACTCACCAGATTAGTAAATGATCCATACAGGCTCAGTATGACCTTCTAAACGTTGCTTTTTGGATCTCTTTTTGTGCTGAGCTTCCTGCAGAGGCATTTGTAAACATCTTCAAGTGAAATCCCCAGAGCAAACACATGCAAAAGCCTTCGACATGCCGCTCTTCACTCCTCTGCCGAAAGGGGTTCAGGGCAGAGGACATCTGCGTTTGAAGTCCAACAAGTGGCTGCAGAGGAAGTGCTGAGTGGAGTTTGGAACAGGAAGCAATCACTTAATTTCAAAAGCAGCAAATACAATATAAACAAACAAAAAAGGGCTGGGTTTTTTTAGCCGTTTCCTTTTTTTTCTTGTTGCTAATGCTTCACAATAAGATGCCACTTTATTGTATTTCTCCAGTAATTGCTAAGCACAAAAAATAGGCAGAAAGAAGCCACTGTTGTCTTTAAAAGTCTTACCCACACCAACTCTGTCTGTCTCTGTGTTACATATATTAATCCATACATCTCTAAATGTGATGAATTTCTAATAAACTGAGCTCACATGACTTGAACCCATAATGAATAATCCAGTTTAGGCCCCAATAGCCGCGCACACAATTGTGTAGTTTAGCAAAGCAACTGGTGATTCAGGGTCAGGAATAAAGCTCTCTTTGTGCTTCGGTTTATAATGGAGCAGGAGGTTCTTTCAGATGCATCTGCATTGTTTTAGGGAACAAGATTGAACCTATGAACAAGAAAACAGAAAATGCAGGACAGACACATTCCACTTCTTCTGCAGTTCCTCATTCTTGTCATTCTGAAAACAGTCAAACTTTACTCATCTTTGGGATTCATATCTGAAAGAATATAAACATAAATAGGTGCCCCACTTTTCCAGCACTGGATTGTTATAAACAATGTGGTGATACATAGTGGTAGAACTGGACATGACTATACAACTGAACTATGCAAAACAATATAGCACAACTGATTGAGATCATAATCTAGAAGTAAAAGTCAGGTTTATTTATTTTTCTTGTTTACTCTTCTTTCAGCCCACAGATAAAAGTCCAGTTCATGAGCCTGTTAGTGAAGACACAAAGTTGAGCGAGTTCTTTCTTGAACCACATATATATCACACTAAGGACAGTATAGAAACAGCACAGGAGGGCGGGCCGTAAAACGGGGAGTTCGTAATGTCTGGAGCTAGAAACAAGATTTGTGTGCTTGCATGTATGCTTAGGGGGGAGGGGACGATCATGAGTGAAAGTGAACAGGCTGCAGTTCTGGCAAGGTGGTGGGAGGGTTGTTTTTGTCAGCAAAAGTAACACAGAGCAAAAAGACATGCACTAACCAAGAAAATTATGCTGATTATGCCTTTGTACACAACTTAACAAATGCTTGGAACAATAACCAAGAGAAAAAGCCTCCAGCATACTTAGATTTTGTAATTATGCACAAAACATCACAAGTCTAAAAAGGCATCAATGAGTTTGAATCTGATAACGTAGATCCAAATTTTACTTACCTAAAAATTTGCAGAAACACCATCAAGTCATCCAGATTTAGCTTCTCTTCATTACCAAATATTCTGAGGACATTTTCACCCCTGTAGTTTGTTTAGTTCGGTCCAAAGCAGTTGATTAGTTTGCTAACTTGTAACTTTTTTGGGATGTTTTGTTGCTTTTCACAGAGAAGAAAATAAAAAAGGAACCAAAATCTGTCACCACAATACATGTGAGAACGTTTATTGGTCTGAAGTAGGAGCATCGAAAGTTAATACGGGAACCAGATGCTGTGATCTGAGCCAGTAAACAGGGAGAATTTAATCAAGTATTAGTTTGTTTCCATGAAAAGGATTATTCGAAGATGTCTTTAAAGTTGATTTGGGCTTTTTGCTTTACAAAAAAGATTCTAATGAAACCATGCACCATTTTCCTTCCATTAATCAATTATTCTCAACAATTTTTAGATTTTTTTAGGTGAAATCCCCCTGAAAAATAATCAGTACCCATAAAATGAACCTTGGCTTTAATTGTCTAACATTTACAGAAGGGGAGTCAGTTCTGAATGCAGCTGCTGCATTCAGAACTCTATTAGTGCTAGTTCTTATGATTACTATGTATAATTCCTGTACTTTTATCTGTACTTCAAACAGCTAGTATCAGGAGAGCCTGATGCTAAAACCCATGACACAACACAGTGGAGAATTTATGAATGTCTGTTTGACTTGGAGTTGTGTGAATATTTAGCAAAACAGTCAAACATGAGACTCCAGAACTGGATTTGCAGAGAGAAAGATGTAAATATTTGGATTAGAGACCAACTTGTGGCTTCAAACTCTGAGATGACATCATCCACACTGCAAAGCTATTTTTCCCCACACTTTGACAGCGACATTCGGTCTTAAGACAGTTTCTGTAGTTGTAGTAGCATAAGGTCTTGCTCAATGTGTCTTTGGATTTATGAGCCAGACAATCACTTCCAGATTTTCAAAACAAAATGTTGGAAATAAAGTTTGTATATTTGTTAAATGAAAATTATGCTGTGTGGTTTGGGAATAAATTATTCCCCTCCCTTTAAATTATTAGCTGTGAATTGCATCAAAAACACAGGTTTACAAAGCTTTGTTGTATTCGTGTCACATTTTCTGTGCTTTTCTTTACTCGTTTGTTTTTCACCTCCCTGCTGGCCACCGAGCTGAATAAATTAACTGTTCTTTGTCTGATTGTACAAGTTTTTCTTCTGCTTCTGAAGTGAAAGCAAAAGGGCTAAAATGTCTGTGCTTGTTGGAGTAGCTTTGCATAGAGCAGCAAATTATCACGGATCTAAGAACTGATTAATTTCTCTGCAGCCGTTTCATTTTACATGTTTCTGACTGGCATATCAGCTTCCAGTGGGTCCTTGGCCTTTTGTTTGGAGCAAAAGAAACAACAGCTGTTGCTTTCACAGGATTTTCTAACCCCAGGTCCTTGAAAAGAAATTAAATCTCCCTCTTTTCTCAGTTTTCGTTTCTAATTTGAAAAAAAAAAAGAAATGAAAAGTGCCCTTAACAGGAAGAAGGACGTCAACTGACACCAGTTACACATTTTTTTCCTCCACTTGTGACACCTGTAGTCTTTAATTCATTTTATCCCTCTGATGTACTGAAACTGCATGCACTATCATCTTTCTCTTCACTAGAGAAGATCTTGGGAAGGGGATGAAAACAGACAGAAATTGACATATTCTGCTCCTTCTTTCACCTGTCTCATTATTAGCAGTGATGAAGGACACGCTCAGAATTCCCCCCAATTATTGTGTCTGAGAGCCTCCTCTTGCCCTGCGTCCACCTGTTGACAGAGCTGCTAAATGAGACCCGGGCAGGAATGTTAATCATAAATATGACATGTTGCTGGAGATTTGGCCTTCAGCCTCCCGCCGGGCCTCTCGGACAGGTGGCCTTTGATGGTGGAGCAGATATAATAAGAGGAGTTTGGAAATTTGTGAAAACTGGACGTAGCAATTATATATCACCAAATGTAAGGTTTGGAATAAATGCTTTAGACAATGTTTCTTGGTTTTGAAAACTGAGGAAAAAATCCTGAATCAGTGTAGTATAAAGGATGTAAATTTCAGCCATCTAAATACTGCGGTGTTTAAGTTGCTTTTCTGGTTATAGTGTCAAAACAATCAGTGAAAGTGATCCATTTTCTGTCTCCACAAAGAGATTAAAGATTTGTATGCATTTCCAACTGAATATTCTAGTTCCTGTTTGATTGGTGGATGATTAAAGGCATACCAGATTTCAGAAAACTGTGAAATTGCCCTGCCATTTAACGCATGCAAAACCTCAAATCTGCTTACAACTTCAGTGTTGTTAGGCAACTGTTGTTGCACAATACAAGTTTGTTTAGTATCTTGTCTATGACTTTAACTATTAGTTAAACCTGTCAGTCTCATAGATCAACAACCCAATAACAACTTCCTGTTTTACTACAAAATTAGTCTCAGGGGACGAGTGGTGTAGAGATAGAACAGGTGCCTCATGTGAGGAGGCTCTTTGACACGGCCTTCCAGGGTTGGATTCCTGGCCTCCAGACCTTTGCTGCATTTCTCTGTGCCTTATCTGAGTAAAACACCACTATTTTCACAAAGATTTAGTTTGTAAGGTTATTGTAAACTAAAAAGATCTGAATACATCCCAACAACCTCAGAAGGCTTCTGGAGAAAAGTCAGTTATTTTGCAACACTGATAAGTTGTATATTTGAGGGAGTCAAGCAGAGGCTAGTGGTGCACTAGACACAGTGGCTGGAATTACATGTGCAGTGTGTTTCAACCTTTCAACATCATTTAATTCCTGAAGATGTTACAACAGCTACATGTTAACTTTAAATCAACTCTTTTAACCCCACATGGACACTATTAGATGTTCAAACAGGCTAATGAATGATGTCGATCTAAACTCTGATGAAAATGTATGAACTATGCTTGAAATCCCTGAAAACAGATTTGCTTTAATTACCTTTACTGGTTATGATGGCAAATGTATTGACCAGAATTGTGTTTTCTATGTAAAAGTTTAAATGTTTGCTTGAAATAGACTTGATGAACCATTTCTTTGAAGATTCATTTAAAAATGTGTGAAGAATTTGTTATTCTTTCTTTCTCTGTGATAAGAGATCCAATAGATTTTGAAGAACTATCCTTTTTTGTGACATTTTACCTAGAAAGCTGCTGCCAGAGACTGGCATTGTATGATGAAGTGAGACAGGCAAATTCATCTCATAATTCAAGTAGCCTCAGGGTACAAAGGATCATCAAACCAAAACACAAACTAATTGCAGAACATTTTCATGCAGGTTCAGCAGATGATCTGTTTGATGTGTCTGTGTGCAACATGTACATGATTTGTCATCATTTTAGGGGGAAACCACAATGTTTTATCTTGTCATAAAAAAACCAAGCCGGGCATGCTTGGTAGTGGTTAACCAACTTAAGGAAAATACTGGTATGGAAATTATTTTATAAAAGGGTAGAGAAAACAATTATGAGAAATTATAAAGATCCATCTTTGTCTTCTGTGTTATCTGACCTTTCAAATGCACAGGTCTGCTTCTCGGACTATGCACTAAAATTCTGCTTGAATGCATAAACTTTCAAAAGAAATAAAACTGAAATGTCTATAAAAATAAGAATGCACAGGTATGTATCTATCCCGCCATTTCAGAGTTTCATGAGTTGAGCTCAGACTGAACGTTAACAACATGAAATTGCTGCTAGTGCCATGCCAGTGCAAAATGAAAACAATAAAAAAGTAAAACAGAAAAATATTAGAGAGACATATTTGACTTTGTCAAAACAATGAAAAATGTGCAACACATAATTGTTGCAGCAACCATCTATTTTCTATAAGAAAAAACAGCTGTGTGACGACATTTTTAAGAAGAACTACATTATGGTGACAGCCTGAAATAGTTCATTTCCCTTCTACCTTAGGAAGAACCAGGTTCATACATCTTGGAAGCCTCGACTGGATCCAGCCGATTTAGCACCGGATGGTCCTAAACCTGAGCTAATGAGAGCAACCACTCTCTGTAATATATTGTGTCTTCTGTTTGATTCCTGATTTTTTTCCTGAAGCTGCTCTTTGTTGGAAGGAGCAGCAGGGATGGTCTTTGCTGGCCTACGTTACACTAAGTTTGTCATGTCAGAGCTTCTGTCTTTAGTACCACTAGTAGCAAAATGCTTATACAAATTTAGAAAACAATGCTTACAGTGTCCAAACCAGAAATTCCTGAAACTTCACAATGCTTCTAAAATAGCTCTGATGAGCAAATGCAATCTCTCTGTTGATTTAATCTGCCCAAATTTAAATGAGTTAACATAAATGAGTTTAGACAAAGTTCTGTTTCATATTTATATATATATATATATATATATATATATATATATATATATATATATATATATATATATATATATTCTATCCCGCCATTTCAGAGTTTCATGAGTTGAGCTCAGACTGAACGTTAACAACATGAAATTGCTGCTAGTGCCATGCCAGTGCAAAATGAAAACAATAAAAAAGTAAAACAGAAAAATATTAGAGAGACATATTTGACTTTGTCAAAACAATGAAAAATGTGCAACACATAATTGTTGCAGCAACCATCTATTTTCTATAAGAAAAAACAGCTGTGTGACGACATTTTTAAGAAGAACTACATTATGGTGACAGCCTGAAATAGTTCATTTCCCTTCTACCTTAGGAAGAACCAGGTTCATACATCTTGGAAGCCTCGACTGGATCCAGCCGATTTAGCACCGGATGGTCCTAAACCTGAGCTAATGAGAGCAACCACTCTCTGTAATATATTGTGTCTTCTGTTTGATGGAACAGAGGGTAACCTATTTCTCCCTTACACTGTAAGTGTGTAAACTGGCCTGCTGCTGCTGTTCTGCTGGGTTCTTCTGTTGTTGTCCGTTATACACTGGAGTCACACTGCGTTTGCTGGGAGATGAGGTGTGCAGTCTCCTCAGCAAAACGCATAAAAATGTTGATTTTTTTCCTGAAGCTGCTCTTTGTTGGAAGGAGCAGCAGGGATGGTCTTTGCTGGCCTACGTTACACTACGTTTGTCATGTCAGAGCTTCTGTCTTTAGTACCACTAGTAGCAAAATGCTTATACAAATTTAGAAAACAATGCTTACAGTGTCCAAACCAGAAATTCCTGAAACTTCACAATGCTTCTAAAATAGCTCTGATGAGCAAATGCAATCTCTCTGTTGATTTTAATCTGCCCAAATTTAAATGAGTTAACATGCATGAGTTTAGACAAAAGTCTGCTCAAATTTATATATATATATATATATATATATATATATATATATATATATATATATATATATCTTCATTACAGACAGAGTAATTAGCATTTGCAGTGTTTGCATCATGCACATAGTGTAAATTGTACCATCATCTGGCAAAGGTCAGTTATGGTACTGAAGAAAAAGTGACCCCGGCATATAACATCCAGTTCATCAAATATGTGTGCAGCTTATATATGTAAGCTCTTTAAAAATATATTGGTACTGTTTTGAAAGTCAAAATACTAACTGTATGATTGTGGAATATTGTTTCAACTCTTGTGTCCCAGAAAAAGATTTATAAGCAGAAGTCAACTAAATTAATTCTGTAAAGACATTTCCCTCTTCATTGCACAACGTGGGTGAGGCACACTGAGGAATCTCTGCGCTGCTCAGCTGTTCCACAGAGTGTGAGACAATAGAAGAGGTTTGGGGTGGGTGTAAGTAACTGGATGTGATTATGAGCCATTTCTTCATATTTACTCTTATATTATCGGAAGTCAGTACTGCATATATCAACAATTGCTTTGTAAAAATCACAACCTGGCTTGAGACTTTTTATCCTAGCTTGCAAATTATATTTATTCAGTCACACCTATTTTTTGAATTATTATTGTGTTATTTTAAAGTCATCAAACCAAGCAATTATAATGCATTCTTTGTTGTTATTGTTTTAACCAATATTTATGCATTATTTTAATAATACACTTTTGAACAATCTCATTACAATTCACATTTTCAATAAACTGTTTGAAGTTTTACAAAATGCATTTTGAGCTACTTTTGGATCTATGAAAGACACCCAATACATACACACAAACTTACTCATTTGAGGGTTTTAGAAGATTCCCAAAAATACTCAAGACTAAATTTTTTTTAATTAATATAACTTTGGTCAACTCAACTAGAAACAACAAATTGCTCCCATCTCTTTCCATCTTTATGGTTAGTCCTCTTATTTCAACAACTTATGTCATTTGAGTATTCAGTCTTATTTTTTGCTGGATACAAACAAGATGGGACACTATAATCAGTGCACATGCTAATCAAAATGCTTTGGGATGAACTAAATCCTTTACCAGTTGACATGTCAGTACTGCCATTCTAAACATTAAAAACAGTAGTTTTCAGGGCTTTAATTTGAATACACTTTGTGTAGCAAACCATTAAGAGCTTCCAGTTTTTATTTCTCCAACACTTCACTTCAGTCTTATTAGCATGCAAATTTTCATTTTTTGTTAACTGTTTTTTACCCTTATTTCCAAATATAATGTTTTGACTTTTTTTTTTTATTACCAATTCAAACTCAAAGGATTTTTAATAATAAACTCAAAACAAATGTTCCAAGCAGAAGTTTCATAACTTCAAGTTACTGAAATTAAAACCTAGACAATATGAAACCTCATCCTCCTCTTTGTCTCAAGCCAAAAGTTGAATAACAAAAGCGACTGGTTGGTTTTTTGAGCTGGAACATCCCCCCTGACACCCAGCTTGCCCTCCCTCTTAAGCACCAGAAGAGCTTCCAGGATCTAATGCTCTTAAACAAACAAAACCTCAATAGGAGAAGAGCAAAGGCCACAGAGCTACATTTAACTTTCTAATGTTCTGCTTGTAAAATCTCAGCCCATTGGATAAAATCTTTTGTCACCATGTTTGTCTTTTCAGCTATGCTGAGAATATTTTAAATGTTTGCTTTGCAGCCATTCAGACACCAGCCATTATTTGTGATGTTTATTTTAGTGAAGCCTTGCCTCAAGTTTTAAGCAAGAACATGCAGTGCAATGTGGATTTAGCTCATCTAAATTCCTTCACTCAGTGGTCTCTATTATCTAATAAGCAGCTTTTGTGTGCTTTTTGACACTCAGAGTTTGTGAACAAAGGAAACCATGTTAATGATACTCAGCTGAATTAACTTTGATCAAATAAAGAGTCCTGCCCTTTCACATCCAAACCACTCTAAGCTCAAAAGCAATCATTATAATCTTTATCTCCTTACAAACTTTGAATATACAGCAATGAGAGATTATAGCCCTCAAGACTTTTGTGCCTTTTTTAAGCATTATTGCTTGAAAAATAAAAGAATAAGCAATGATGTAAAATTCTCATGAGGAAAAACAAGAATTATAAAACCATCAACACAAAAATCTGTTATGGAAAATAAGTTTGGACAAAATTACCTGTTTCTGTTAGAATAAATATTTCCAATTAACCGTTTCTTAGTGCGCTGGCAGCGTTTCAAGCTGCTCCTGTTCAATTAATCATGTTGTTGAACCAGTTCTTGGGAAACCCAACTTCTGTCCAAATAACTACAGACCCATTTATAAAGTATTTTATTCCTAAACTTTAAAAAGCAGTATGGCTACCCAACTCATTTATTTTCTGATACTACAAAAACTTTAGATAAATACTAATGTAGATTTTGTAAAATGCATTAATCAGAAACAGCATTGCTGGAAGGGTCCAGAGACATCATGATGGCTGCAGAAAATGGAAAATTTAGTCTTGTTAGACTTTGAATAAGCCTTGCTATTCCCTTCCTGTGCTACTCTGCTTGATTCAAGCTTTGCTTACATCACAATCTGTTCTTTCTGTCTGTGACTTGAATTCCCTCTGGTACATTTTGTACCCAGCCAATCAGCGAACAGAAGGAGATGTTGTGAGCAATGATGTCAATTTTCTGTGCTGTTTTCGATTTGTAGTTCAGCAAGTGAAGGAAGGCATTCAGCTCATGTTGACCACAATTTCATATATTGAATTAATATCAACAGCCGCTTCATTCACCTTGGCTCTTCTCTCTTCACGGTGGAGGATGGTTGTTTACACGGAAGACCATTTCCAGATTTTCATAAATCATGGACAAATGTTAGCGTAACATTTAAAACATCAACAGAATCCACACCTCCAGGAACCAATTGTTTCTGTATAGCCAAGAGCCCAGACCAGCTGTATGAAGTAAAGTGTAGTACAACAGGCTGGTATTTACCAGGCTACCCTTTCAGCAGTTTAAAAAAAAAAAGTCCATCACTAACAGACTTCATCTGGTTTGGATCTCTATAACTGTTTTAGCGTGGCTCAGACTTTTTTTCCCTTATCCCTCTGCCTTATACTGAAAGTACCCAAGAACAATTGTTGGCTAATAAGGGCCACATATGTTTATTTTTTCTTTCTGGATGTGATTAGTAGATTTTAAAACCTGTGGCAGGAGAAAATGGTTTTGATCAGATGAGTGGCTGCATGATGGGGAGGGAGTGAGTGTCTCTTTTGTTCCAGCAAGTGCAACAAGTTGGGCAAATGAAAATGGGTCAGTTTATATCTATCTGGATGCTAATTTGTATCTATAAATAATTATTTTTTCTAGAAATGATTATTTAAAAAAAGATCTGTTATCTTGACAATTTTTATGTTTATGAGCTCTTCCTTTTAACTAATTAAAGGGGAACATAAGGAACGTTTACTATTGATTTCTTTATTTCTAATGATTACATATATTTTTTACAAGCATTCAAGGTATGCTGTTTTCCTAAAAAGTCAGGATGGGTTTTGAACCAAACACCTTCTTGATGCGAGGCCACAGTGCTAAGCACTTCACCACAGTGTAGCCAACAACATGGGCTTATGGACAAATTTACGTTATCACCTTAGCCTGCTGTTTGGGTAATTTGAACTACAACTAAAATGCAACTGTTTGTTCAAACTTGAACTGAAACTTTGCTTTGTGAACAAATAACTGAGATAGAAATGAGTGTTGTCAGATATGGAGACAAATGCATGTCTTGAAAAGCAGCTGCACCCTGTGGCCTCAGTAGACCCTCCCAACTGCTCTAATTGTACATTAATTAAAATAGTTCAGTTGCTCAAAGAAAAGAATATTGTAGTGACAGTACAGGGCAGCACCAGAGGAGAAGGGCTGTGCTCCGGGATATCATGGGGAAGGATTTTATCTATAGCTCTATTCATGAAGAAATATTTCTCTCCATTTGTCAGAGGGCTGTTTCCTCTGTGAGCTCGGCCAGAAGATAAGAGAGATGACTAAGGGCAGGAGACAAGCTAATGGGGGAAGAGCTTTCCCATGGCCAACCAAACCACTAGCAGCTGGCCATCTTCTAAAACACTACAATTTAACTACAAAGTAAGAAAAAAACATTATCCCAATATGTTTAAACCATCACCAGACTAAGTTTCACATTTCTAACTTTTTTAATATTTTGGTTTATACGGTAGTAACTTTGTGGCATTTTTTGTCACAGTTTCTGTCATGGTTTCAGTTAAAGTAGCAGGTTTAGGGTCACAGAATGGAAAGATCTTTGGAAGTTCATCACAATAACTCCTTATTAATAGTATGACATAAAATAACAAATCTTTAGCCTACAAATATCATTGAAATAAATAAATAATTAGGAAGCAGTTGAAGAATTAAGTCAATTTAAAATAAAACATAACAGTAATTTATTTTAAATATATACTTCTTTAAAACACACAGTATTTTAATTAATTGTCAATAAAATCAGCAGTGGCAAAAAGTTATTTACTTAAAAGATGTAAACTGCAATTTGCATGCCAATACATCCTGTACCTCTTAAGGAAAACATAGGTTGAGTGTGAACCAAACATTAGGTGTCTACATTTCATATCTACATATCAAATATATCGTCCCTCCTGCTGTGTTCACTTATGAAAATCTTTTTCACACCCATGTCCTTAAACTATGGTGTATTTTAATAAATTATAGGCTGCTCTGCCTCCATTGTTTGGAATACAGAATAGGATTCAACTAGGGTTCTCAAATTCAGACCAAACTAGAGTGTTTAAATGAAACTTTCCCGTCCTTGACTGTGGTGACACTGAAAATGGCAAAAATGACTCAGGTCTTCTTGTCAAGGAAATGTGATATTTTCTTATTCAGTGTAAATCCCAGATCTTCAATTTTCCTGCCAATTATCTTAAAATCACAACTGTTTTTGCGAGTGCTTACAAGCAGCTGACCATATTTCTGTCAGCCTCCTGTCACAGTTTGGACTGGAGGTTGGTCATTTTGCACTATCTTTAGTCATTTTTCAGTTGCTAAAATGTCACCATTTCTGGTTGCCATCAACATTTCATACTGACCATGCATCAATTCAGGCACATCTACAAACACTTTAGGTGGGATGTCATTAATTAGAGATACATAAATTTTCTATATTCCATTCATGATAAACTGTAAGGAATGAATTTAATAAATAACATCTGAATGCAGGCGTTCTGGTCAGGGGTTATTATTTCTCCCTCTCACAAATTAGTGAAGGGGTGACATGAAAAGTGACTAAAATGCTTTTGTAGATTAAACTTTTGATTGCTTAATATGCATTTCCTTGTTCCATTTCATGTCATGTGCACACCCTGCCACATATAATCAGCTGTACAAGAAAAGCTCTGGACTGATTACAAGCCAGTAGGAAATTTGTAATGACCTTATTTCCCCCCAAATTCCACCGTAGTTAAACATCAAATCCCTGTAATATCTGAAAAGGCAATTAGAATTTAAATACTGATTAGAGAGAGAGTGAGGATGGAAAAAAAATCTTTTAAGTAATCACCCCCCCCACCCCCACCCCCACCCCACACACACACACACACAGACTCATGCACACACATAAACAGAGTTTTCATGGCCCTATCCAAAGCCACTGCCGGAAAGCTTGTGGTCTGCAAGAGAAAAAATGTCCATAAACACGAGTGTGGGTTTGCCTTGGCTTGAACGTGTAACTGTCTCCGTCTTCACTCGGTGTGTAAATCTTTTCTGCCTGGTGCTCTGTGAATCTGTGCATGGCCTTAAGCAGCATTTCTGAGCCAGCACGCTTTTTCCCTTCCCCAACAACGTTGCAGTGCACAATTGTTTCAGTGTTCCCCGTTTCTGCCAAAGACTTCCAGCCAGTATAGGGATGGAATATAGAGTCATTCGCCAGACAGAATGAGGGCCATGGCTGTTTCCTCTGGCGCTGAACCGTGCATATGGATTGATCATCAAGGCGCTGAGAATATTTCTGCGCCGCATCATGTTTCATGTGAGCTCACCGCTACAGACCTGTCCTTTTGTTTTTAGTTAAATCTGCTCTCACCTCTGCTCTTTCACCTCTTCCCTGAAAGTTGCTTTTTTTACTTCCTGCTTCACTATATTTGAATGATTCTGATCCAAATATGAATTCTAAGTGGAAATGAAGCTGTGGTTCATCAGCGGTTTATCTTTTCTATGACCACTGTTAATTTTGTGGGAAAATCAAACCACAGTAAAGTCCATTTATGAAAAAATAAATATTAGGGCAGGCAAGACACTGAAAGTCTTTCATCCAGAGAAACCAGAGAAATTCCCAGGTTGATGGGGGTTGTGGCTACACCACCAGAAGAAGGATGATGACCTGTCTGTGTTTAAACTTACACTGTGTAAAAAGTAATGTGCTGCATTTTATTGTTACCAAAGAGGTTTTATGCAGTTTTTCTGTTTCATTTTAATCAAGTATGAGTAGGAAAATAAGTTCAACACTGGAGCAAAACTAAAGTTTTTTTCAGGGAAAAATAAAGTTTTTAAGCACCAAGCCTGGTTTGGCATTGGAGTTAGTACTGAAGAAAAAAGTTTAATTTTCTCACCACAAAGTTACATCATTAAGTCATTTGTTAGTAAGCTGATCCTATTCACAGCTTGTGAGAAAATGTGAATCTTTCAGTTCTTTTGTAAGTTCCTTTTAGTTGCTTTGTTATATTAACATTTGAACTGCTTTAATAAGTTAAACCCACAACTAACAACAAGATTATGACTAACATGTCCATGACAGTTTAGAAAAATCAGACAATGGGCTGCTCCTTGCAAGTGAGAGATGTCAGACTCAGTATGGTTCCCCGAGATGGAACCATTCCACCAAAGATTTGTGGGTGGAAGTTTTTTTGTTTCTCAAGTTTAATGCAGAAATTCAGATGATGTGTAGCTGAAAATGTCACAACTCGCTCTACAATAGGGCACAAAGTTAAGTACTCTTAGAAGAAACATAAAGAAACTATAATGATGAGATTGGTATGTTGTTACAAAGCAACAACAATATTATCTTAACATTTCTCTGAAATCCCTCAAAATGTATCTTTGTATTTACTGTAAGGTAAGTGGAGCTGATCATCTTGTAAAAAGTATTCAGACTCAAATTTTTCCATATTTTGTCAGTTCAAATGTTTTACTTGTATTTTATTTTTATTGGCATCTTATGACAAAGCCACAATGTAGCTTTGTGCGTTTGCAACGTATTATGAAGTGAAAGGAAATTGATACAAGGTGTCAGTGGGGGTTTTTCTCCAGAGATGGAATTTTTCTGACTATTTTTTCTTGCAAAACCACTCAAGCTCAAGCAAACTGGATTGAGAGCATCTCAGAGTATCAGCTTTCAATTCTTGGGATAGATTCCTATTTGGATTTTACTGGGCCATTCTAATAAAATATTGTTTGAGCTCATCCCTTTAGTTGTAGCTATGGCTCTATCTTCAGGGTCATTGTCCTGCTGCAGACCATCCCCTCAACTCTTTTGCAACTTAAACAAGTTTTTACTGGCACAACACAGCATGGTTCTGCCTCCACCATGTTTCAGCGTGGTGATTTGTAGTTTTGGTTTACAGCCGCACAGTATTTTACATTTCTGTAAAAAAGTCCTTTCACTGTGGAAAACTCCAAGTATGTTTTCCTTTGGCAATAGATTTTCTCTCCTGAGCTGGGGATCTCTGAAGCTCCTGTAAGGGCCTGGTTGCTGTTCTCATTATTGGGAGACATAACTCATCAACATTATGTTCTCATTCTTACTGCATGCAGAGTAATATCTACTACTCTGATTAATTGGTCTATTTTGCAATCACACTCCAGCCTTTGGATTTGAAAGGCAGTGAAACAAACCACTAACTCTGTCTGCTGAGTTACAGCTAGCAATCTGTACTGTTTTGTAATTTCCTCTCTAATGTTGACAAGAGCAGTATTTATCTGTAAAGACTATGTACTTCCTAGCTTTAAAATGTGTCAATACGACCCATTGTACAGTATGTTCTTTTGAAAAGAATAGCTCATTCAGTGACATCATGTAAGTTCCTGTGTTGGTGTATCATTTACTACTGTCAGCTCTTATAATTCAGAGAAGGTAAACTGCCTGATATCACAAGTGACGACCTGTTGATATGTTATCGCCGCAAAGCAGTTGCTAGGAGCCTTTTTAGTCAGCAATTAATTTCAGACTCAGGCCAAGGGTGGGTGTGACGGTCCAAATGACTCGGAGGCTTTGACAACCCAAGAAAGTGTGAGAGAGAGAAAATCCAAGGGAAATTCTGGAATAGCATGAGAGATTCCTTCAGCTGACTTTATTTTTATGGATGGTAAACCACAGTATACAAACAAACAAACAAAAAAAAACTGAATAAAAAAAGCACATAAATTGTTCATGGAGTACCATTTCAAAAGCTTAAACTCTAGAAGCAGTTCTGTTGCAAGCCTCTAACATGACAAACATGCAGCAGACGAATCTTTTCAGCAAACCTCTGAAGATTTGGAAATTATGCAACAAAGGTTTGTCACTCAGAAACCTAATCTGACCATTAACTGGAACCAAACAAATATGTTTTATTACACAATTTGCTAGGTACTTTTCTCACAATGAAGCAGCAATGTCATTTTTTTTTTTATGTTCAAATACACAAACATTACATTGTGACATTTGTTTGAACAGTATTCAGTCCAGCTTTTTGACTTTGATATGATAAATCAAAAAATGTTTTTGAGGAACAGAAGGGATCAATCAACTACAAAAACTTTAAAGATGTGTGCTGAAATCCAAAGGTTTCTGGCACAACTTCACCAACATCGCATCAGGTGCATGAAGTGAGACAAAGAACTGGTGAGGTGAAGGCTCCAACGATAGCAGTAGTACTGAGAAAATTGGATGCTGGTCATTTTGCCCAGTTCTTCTGAAGTTGTGGTCATCCAGCAGTCCACTTTATGGGGCATGAAATAACTGGGTAGTGCAAAATGATCAACCTCCAGTCCAAACGGGATGCTTCACTCTGACCAGGTCTCAAGCTGTACCCAGTGGGAGGGACATTTTGTACCCACTTAAACCAATTATTAAAAGGAATTTTTCATACTCTGCTTATAGCTTCTGAAATCAAATGTGGTTATATGACTCCAATAAATAATATCTGCCAGCATTGCTCAATTTTAATTAGGTCTTTTAATTTACTTTTGTAATACTAGTCGTATTTCATAATATTCTGCTGATCTATGTGAGGATGAGGCGACAACGAATGAAACAGTGTTATAAAGTGTTCAGACAGAAAGCCATATCCCATTAAATTATGTGCAGCATTTAAACATGACTTATTACTTTAATTATTATTATTATTTTTACATCAAAAGGTTTGGAGCATAACCTTTGTATTTGCTTTTTTCTGGTAAGCCCATATATAGCCCACATACTAGCGACATCTAAAGACAACAAAACAATAACATTCTGTTTGGACGCTGGAATAGACTATTGTTGTGTGCAAGTTGTGCAAAAAGAAAATGACCGATGATCAGCTTTCAAACCTAAAATATCATCTCAGTGCAAAACATAAGCAATAAACAAACAGCAGCAAGCACAGATGTTTCCAATGCAATGTCTGTGTTCACAATCCAATGTAAAATGTGATGGATGAATATCCTAATTAACATACTAAAAACAAGAAATATCTTTGTTCAGCTCACATGACAACATATTCGATAATTTATCAGCACAGAGGGATTTTGTCGAAAAAGTGAATAATTGTGATTAATTAGTTAATCTCAAACCAGTACAATTATTCTCCTCTCACTTCTAACATCAACAATAGATTGTGGTCTACAAAACTTGACCTCAGTAGATTTTCTTTCTTTCTTTTTTTTTTTCCAAATCCAGGGTTAGTTTTGTATCAAAATCTTGGTATCATCAGTTTCCAAAATATTTAGATCAGCCAATCAAATTGTCATTGTTGGATTCCAGTTATGTCAGAATTTGCAGTTTGGTTTGATATCACATTTATGATAACAGCATATCAGTTAACATAAAAATCAAGATTTTAACATGACGAAACTTAAGTTGACATTATTTGTAGTAAATTTAGATGCACTCTTACATGTGTCATTCATAAAATAAACATGTTTCCTCCACAACTTACTACTGTTGATGCAAGGAACGGCCATATTCAAATGCAAAGTCAGCCTTACTACATCCAATTCCATCCGACTAACTGAGTGTAGATGAAGTTTCTCTCACCATCTGAGTGGGAAGTCCAACTCTGGGGGCATTCCAGTTGATTTTTCTTACTGGAAAGTCAGAATTTTTGAGTAAAGGCTGCATTCGGAAAGCATCTTTAAATTTCATGTCTTTTCCATTCTGGTCTTGAGTTTAAACATCTGTAAGTTGTTTTCACTTTAAATATTAAATGTTTTGAGTTGGTGTGATATCATGGGCTGATTTGTTACTTGTTTTGCTCCCTATAGTAATTGCCAAATAATTGAGGAAGTACTCCATAATGCACTAAATTCATTAAATCCATGTTTTTTTTTATAATGTAAACTCTCTTTTACTGCTCTGAATAGCATTTAAATATTGTATTCAAATCTATTTTTGTACCAAATGATTTATTTAAATTTGAAGCGACGTTGAACTAATGTGACGAGATATTCTCCAAATATCAGTCTCAATATGCTTCTCAAAGAAGAAAGCATTATAAGATAATCTGAAACATAGAAGCCAATACAAACACTGCGTGTTGTTGTGCCTGTTCCGGTTTTGCTGCAGTCATTTGCTTGGCTGTAACTTTAATTGAGACCAACAACATCTGGACTCACTAAGGAGCTGTTGGCAGTTTGCTTATAATTGGCCATGACCCCTTATTTTGAAAGGTCATTGGCCAGAAAAGGTTGGGTAGTTTAGAAACAGGAAAATTAGCTTCCTGTTATTCAATGATAATGACCACATTAAGTGCAAAGTGAACTGAAGGTCATTAGGAAGAATATGATATCCAAACAGCTATTTTTGGATTTGCTCAAAAACAAAAACAGCTCTAATAAATCAAAACTCAAACAGCTATTAAGGGCTCAAAGAACACATTCATAGCTTTGCTGGTCTGACCAATGACCTTTGTGGGAATTTGCATGTTTATAGTCAAATAATTGCCAACTTAATTTATGTTTTCACAATTGGTTTGACATTTTTATGAGGACCAAGTGGACAAAGAAGCTTAAACACGGAGTTTGAAATTGCACTTTTTTTAAAATAATACATAAATCAAATTACTTACTCCATAGTGGCAAAGCCAAACCTGATACTATTCCCCAACATACCTTTCTTAAACCTTGCAGAGTCCTTTCATCATTATCAGATGCCAGCTTTTGTTCTTGCATCGAAAAAACCCCCAAAACTCAACTGTAATCTTTGAAGCTTTATGCTCCCTGCAGCGATTGGAAAACGTCTCACAGAGGCGACAGCTCATTGCTGGTCCCGTACGGAGACAGAAAAGGCCTAGGGCTCGGCACTAACTAATTCCATATGGTACAGGTCTGGACATCCAACTGACTTCTAAGAGTGCTGCATATGGGTTCAACATAAACCTAACATCTCATCTGAACAGGGGCCACAGGCTAAAAAACCCTCCCATGCTCTAAAGAGAAGCATCTGTACCCCATTGCTCTCAGTAACCATCTCATCTTTTGTTAAAGCTTCAACAAAATTATTTTCCAAACATTTTTACTTTATATTGTTCAAAAGATCAAGATAAACCAGATACATCTAAAATGTAACTGAATAAGCCAAATGATTTTTTTTTTTAAATCTACAAAACAAAAAAAAGAAAAAAATTGATTGTGAAATTCTAAGCGACTTGGGTCTTTTTCTGAGAGGAACTTTGGTTGAGAACTTCTCACTGACGATGCTGAATAGAAATCCTGGCACTCAGAGTGGAATGGTGAATGAGCAGAGTAAGAAAGAGTACAACAGGTAACAAGGACCAACTGCTGGGAGACAGATGGCTGAGCTGCACAATAAGAGGCCCTCAAGCTGACGGGAAGTTGTCTTTGTGTGTGGCTGGGTGTAAGACCTTCTTTTATTCACTGTATATCAGTTTGTCCAATGAGCTATCAAAGATTGCAGAGTGAATGACTGTTTCACAGAGCCGCTACTGACATTTCTTTGGGGTTTTCTCGCGCCCTGATTCCCTAATGAGCAATGTAAACGTGGCTACTCACACGAGAAAATAATTACATGGGATTTCACACTGTAACAACATAATGCAGAAAAATAGTGAGAAAATATATATTTGGAAAGCTATAGATATAAAACAAGACAAATTATAATTGATAGATACATCTTCATATATATATTAATGTTCTTAAAATTGATGCAAAGCAAAAACTGATTCAGTTCCAACTTCCCATAGCTTAAAACTAAACTAATTCAAAGATCAGTTTTAAGGACAGAAATGTCTCGTCGTCTTCAAATTCAGAGAAGGCACAGACTGGTTCAAGATAATAAAAAGACAACAGTACTTAAAGTACAAAGCGTTTAAAGGCCAATGTACATGGTATACTGTTGCTGCATGTTGAATCTTGAATCCCATGGGCTAAAGGCCACAGAGAGTACCACGCCTATGAGCTAAGATCAGAAAAATGAAGCTGCAATTTGCCAACATTGGACAACAACAGACTGTAAAAATGTCTGGTCCACTGAGTCTTAGTTTTAGCTGTGACTTTCAGGTGATAGATTCAGAGTTATTTGAGACCCAAAATCTCTGAGGAAAGTTTCTGGTACCAAATAATATATTTGCTACTTCTAAGTATTATTTTGGAACTATCGAAGTAAAGGTGGCAGCCAAATGACAAATGACAATTCTACTGTTGCAGTATGTTTTTTATTTTCCTCTGTGCAAAATGTCACAGAGGACATTTTGCTGCATCCATAAATCTCATGGAAAAAATAATTTAATCAAAACCTGTTTTGATCTGTTTTAGACCTGTTTGATCAAAACCCACCAATAATCTTCAGCTCCTTAAAATCTGTAGCTGCTCACAAATGCCATTTGTTTCATAAAAAATTACTATCGGGTAGTAAAATGACAAAACATGCTTTTTCCCTTTTTTTCCCAGCAGAATACACATACCACTCAAGCATCCCAGCATAGCATAGCTGAATCAGTGAGGAGCTCAGATTGCAGGGCTCAAGCCACTGTAATTGATAGTCAAACCACCATACCCTCCTTTGGGAGAAAATCTTCTGCTCATAGTCAAACTAAATCCAGTTTGGTTTACTGCCAAAGAATTATTCACTGCTTCAGCTATCTTGGCCTGTGCAAAGTCATATAGAGTGCACACATACACACACGCATGCACACGCACTGGAGAATTATCAGCAGAAGGCTGAGCTATTTTTTGGGAGGGAAGTTATTGGCTGCGGTGGCTCTCCACACTAAATAGCGAGGCTAACCAGTGTTTGCTTTGTGGAAATCCCTTTAACATTTGCAGAGTGAGACGGGACAGATGCCTCACACAAGTCAGATACTCCAGTCTCTTTTACTTCTTACAAAGTAGGTACTTTCAGTGAAACATGTTTTTGCTGGTGTGACACAACAATCAACCCACATGAAAAATAAAAACAGCTAAGAAATTTAACAAAGGATAGAAGCAACATTTAGCTGCTTTATGACAGCTACATATTGCTCTTTTACGATTCAAATACATGTACAAGTGAAATAAAACTTCAAAATAAATTATGAAACAAGCAGCATGCCATTTTCAATAGAATCTCCTGCTTGGTAGAGCTCAATACAAAACATCCCAGACAAAACGCTGAAGGCAATGGCCAAGCTAGAGGCTTCGGTAAATCAAATAAAACTCCCTGCAATGTCTGTTTCGATGAAGTAAAGATATCATGATGTGCTATTTTGTGAGCAAAAGCTGCATTGTTTCAAGTTCTGCAAACTTCATAAACGTATCTTTAAAAAATAACTTAGTACTTGAACAGGAAATCTTTTCTTAGTATATCTTTGCTTTAAATGAAATAGAAAAAACAAACACGTTTTCATTTCTAAGCACCTTGTGTGATAAAAATATGAGACACACACACAAAAAAACTGGAGACAAAAGTTCAAAAATTCACAGACTGTTTTTCTCTAAACCCCATGATCTAAGGAGGATCAGATTTACTCCTATCAGGATCTGACCCAGCAATCACCAGGCATAAAAGTGAAAGCTCTGTTAGAGTAGAGGCCCACACCTCCAAATCATCTGGTTTCTATTCTCTTTGCTCCATCCAATGAAATATGACCTTCTTTAGAAGAGGATTGAATTATGGCCCCATCAATAAATACCATATTTCTACCTTTGAAGTTTCATATGTGATGCAAAGTGTGAGATGTCATGTGTTGAATTTATTGCCCAATTCTTTAGTGCTAATCTAGTATGCCTGATGTTCCTGACATTTGAGGACTGTTGTGGCTTCATTTGCTCTGACAGCATTCAGACTAACCAAGTTTTGTTTTTAACTGATGAAAAAAAACTATTTTCGATGCAACTTCTGTAGCATTTCCAGTGAAGGCTTACCAACACAGGAAGAGGGAAAGGTGGCTGTGCTTCAGGATAGAAAAGGACTTTGAATGTTTCGTGACAATGGTGGATAATTTAAGCAGCTGGTGCCACAGTGCGCTCCTGAGTCATTTGGAGGTGCCCATAAAACTTATATGTAATCTTCCTGCCCTGCTCCCTTTAATTATCCCTCTCACGGAACAAGTCACTTTTGTTATAGGAATACATTGCCTGAGGTCTGTCTGATTCAACAAGCAATATAGACAAAAAATAACTTATGTTTGTGGCAGCTTTTGAGTTCATATAAAATTAATACATAACAGAGGATTTGAAAATTAGAGTAAACCCAAACTGCTGTTGACACTTTGTAATATTTCAAGATAAAAGTTGAATTTTATGAAAAAGGTGCTTCGCATATATGGTGCAAAACCAACACTGCATTTTATAAAAAAAGAAGATCATGACTACTGTCAAGCATGGAATATGGAATTGCTTTAGTACCTGGGCAATTTGATGCAAGTGTCATATTTACTTAAAACACCTGCTGGCAGTTGTCACTAAGGGTGACACAACTAATTAGTAGGTTTAGAGGGCAATTACTTGCTCTTATAGTTAATTGGTTTAGCTCATATTAAAATGTGCCGGTACTTGAATGTTTTGAAAACTGACAAAGAAATTTGTAAGTAGGCAGATTTTTGTTTCCACAGTAGCAGCAATATGATATGTAAGTTGATTTCCAGGAAGTCAAAGTTTTGAAATAATCAGTGAATATATTTTCCCAGGAGTACAAAAAAAAAATCCAAAATACTGCTTAAAGTTTCAAAGAAATTTGGATTTTGTTTATTTAAAGCAAAACCCAATAAAAGCAACAAAAATCCTAAAAGCGTCTTTCTCAGCCCCTTAAACGGCCATTAAACGTGTCAGTGGAGACGAATGACCTGGGAATGAAGATCTCAAGTGAAGAGGTCGTCCTCTCTGACGGGTCAGTGAGACGAGGGACTATCCCTGTGCAACAGCTGCTGGGTAAAATGAGTAACAGCGCTCTTCTCATCCTGATGGAGTGAAAAATGACCATATCTGCTAAAAGCCCCCGAGTAAACAGAGGAAGAAGTGTGGTGATGAATGTGCTGTCAGGTCAAGATAAAATGAAGCAAAATTATTATATGTGCAACTGTTGCATCAAATAAAATCCAAGAGAGGAAGGTGAGATGAATCGATGTAAGCTTTGGGATTTCACAGCACTCCCTGAAAAAGTAAAAATCTCTGTAGATGTCTCTGTCAAGTTTTCTTTAAAACACACTCCATTAATGTTTTTGTTCTTGTTTTATGTTAAAGTGAACTTCATTGCATCATATCTGAGAGATGGCTTCTGTCAGAGCTGGATTTGTTCTACAGAGCATCTGGCAATATTGTCATTGTGTCGTTTCTGTGGTGTGAAGGAGGAGGTATGAAGATGTTGATGATGTTCATTACAAGCTGGCACAGCGGCCCATCAAAGCTCTCTTTAGAGGAGTAGCTTAAGGCAGGGGCAGGTTAAGACTTTCCAAAGAAATGCCTCTGGATGACTCCTTTTATCTTTTCCTACTTCTTTCTTCTTCTGTTGCACTGATCATCAACTCTACACACTTTTTGTAGCAGCAACATTGAATGTCACTGCAATAAATACGTATTGATGTTAAAAGAAGAAATGTGAATCACCCAACGGTTAAATTCTCCCACATGGAGAAAGGCGCCACGTTCAGTCAGATGGATGGGATTTTTCCTGCTGAGTGATTGAGCGCCTTCAGGCTCTTCCCTGTCCAGCGCAGGTTGTGACCCTGCAGGACAGAGCAGCTGGTGCAGAATGATCTGTCTGTTGAGAGAAACTGCTGAGCCATCAATGCTGCCGATGATCACAAGAAGCAGCTTTAAGACCTTTGACATGATCAGATCAATCTGCCTCGAGGGCCATCCCTGACAATATCTGCCCGTCTTTATCTAGAAAGGCCACAAAAGTAGCAGCATTTCCTCACTAAATTAAGAATCTCGTTTGCGGGCAGATGGAAACCAGTTGGAAAAGTCAGATGTTGTTAATGTTGCTTCACTCATTTGATTTGGTCAAGCTTTGGTTAAATGGCCATATTTTAGAATGATTTTTTTTTCAGGTACTTTTGTTGTGCTTTACTGAATCTGAATGCAACTGACCTTGTCAGCTTCATATCTGATGGAAAATAAGATAGTCCTTTTCCTTAGTTCATCCACCTTCAAGATTCATACTACATCATATTAACTGCGAGACAAAAATTTGCAAATGGTTTCCCTGGTCAATTGTTTAGGAAAATGTAACCTGCTTAATGAAGTTTGTAAGAACTACATTTTTTATTACATAGTGTAGTGTTTGATCAAACCCCTGACAAGCTGCTCTTTCTACCACACTGACACGGTTTAGTTCTGATTATGGGTATAAGGTTAATATTTGTTTTTGCTTAGTCAAAAAGACACCTGACAAAACTTTGTGCAGCATCTACCACTTACTGCTAACTAAAATACATTTTGTATTTTTAACATGATAAACCTCTCATTCCATCACTGTTTCATGTTTTTTCCCCAAATATTTTAGCCATAAACTTGCTAGTTAAATGTGAAATTACTAACTTTATCTGCATTGTTACAGAATAAAGAAACCAGGTTACCTTCCAAATGGTGTTAATGTTGGAATATATATTTTCTCATTAAAGAAAAAATTGTGTCATGCTGATTAGAACTTTGTACAGGAGGTACTGCAAATTGCCTCACTGTAAGTGTGAAAGCAAGTCTAAAAGCATAAGTAGTTAAAATAATATTCTAATCTAAGGTAAGCAAATAAAATTTTTATAATGACCTACAATTTTAATAATGACACTACTTTAAACTATTGTTGTTCAGTTTGTCTTACTCAGCTAAACACAACATGAAATATCAAGCTAACAATATTTAAGATGTAAACAATGAAACTAATTTTTGTAGAAGCAAACATAAAATGATAAGCCCATACTTGTATTAAACTTTAAAATACAGGACAGGAGATGAATCAAAACCAGGACAAAAGCAAGAGACTCATTCTTTACATTCCTTGGCTCAATTCTTCCCAGCTTCAAGGCCTAAGACGCATAAAGCAGGTTTTGACTTGTGTAATGATGAAACAACACACACACACACACGCACACACACGCACACACGCACCCACACCCACACCCACACAAACATCCCCTATGATTTAAAGATTGAAGTTATATTGCAATTTATTGGATGTAAACAATGTTGGAAATGTCTATCTACATTTAACAGCACTATAAGAGTTAAAACTAATGTATGAACAAACAATTTATTGATGCATTAAAGCATAAGGAAGCAAATTGAAAAGGTAAAATAAAGTACACAAAACAAATTAAATTTATGATTTATTTTGCAGGAAGCACATCCTTTCTTCTATCCCTCCATTCCTCCACACATCCATTTTTATGCCTCTCTGTCTGCTCTGTACTTTTCTGGTTAAGTATTGAATGCTGCGGACAGATTTGTCTCTGTCTAACAGCTGAAAGGTTCAGTTTACTGACTTGAAACTTTTTGTTTCAAGTCAGTTCCACTTGCAGACATATGCAAAGATATTTTTTTTCAACTTTTCTTCTTATACTGTGAAGGAGAGATGCAATGTAATATCCTAAACATGTGATAAGAAATTTACCTGGAAGAAATTTGCAAAGAAAACCTACAAACAGTAAACAAATAGTTAGTTGCTGCCTGGCCAACATGACAGTGTAAATAAAGCTGTGGGATAAAAGGTTTTATACATTAAGCTGGGCATTTAAAACAAAGGCAATTCATGTGCTGAAGCAGCAGGAGATTTAGAGGATACAATATGGAAATAAAGCTAAGAAATCAAAATCTATAAATGCCTCAACGTGACTTGACAAGTGAGACATAAGGGCAGGAGTGTTCGTTTTTGCCAAAGGATATAGAAAACATGCATTCCTGACTGGCAATCAAGTTTTATCTCTTTTACTTCCTCTTTGTTCTTTTTGCAATAGACAAAGTGTCATGGAAAAGCATTTATGTGCCTTCATTTTGCTAGTTACTGCTACAAACATCAATGTATAGTGTTATATTAAAGATTCCTGTGAAAGACTTGAGGTAGTAATCTTGACTTGAGGCAGTGTATAATCATGGGTGCACATATTTCAAAATGTTTTACAAATAATAATCTGAAATATGTGTATAATTTGAAATATATATATATATTGCTTATTATCATCTCTAGCTTAGATGGGAAAATCTGTTGCCAGGACAACTATTAGTTTTTTATCCTATAAATCTGGTCTTTATGAAAAAATAGCAAAAAGAGGAAAAACATTACAAGTTCCACTTGCAGTTTGCCATAAGCCACATAGAAGCTCACCAGCGTTAACCAAAATTGACCTTTTTTGTCCCACAAAGTAGAACATGTGGCAAAAAATTACAACTTGCACTGAACATGGACCATGCAAGTGGCAGCATCATACAATGGCAATGATTCTTTAGGAGGGAAAGGCATGAAGCTGTAAATGCAGTGAAAAGTGGTTTCTCATGTTATTCACTTTGAATGTTTTTTTTGGAAACCAGGTATGTACAGCAATGAAAATCCCTATAAAAACAGAGAATTTTGTGGTAGTAACTTAAATGTTCAAAGTAGACTTGTATTGTGTATCTAACAGCATATCTATCATGTCAAAGAAATCACCTGTTCTTTTGTGACTTCCTCAGTATAATTTGGCATTTTGTGGCAGTATGTGCTCCCGTGACTTCCTGATTCTTTCTTTTGATCATGTTTAGGGTAATCTATTCAAAACCTCCAACTCAGTGAGACTTGAATAAATAGAAATCGGAGGCTCTCTTATGTTAAACATCTTACTGCAATTAAATTTTATTTAAGGATTACGAGCAATCCTTTCACTCTTGAATACATCAGACAGAATTCCTTTGACTCTGCCGAGGTTTTCCCTCCATTGTAATTATCCCATGTTGAACAAGCTCTGCTGGAGCTGCTCTTCTTTCTACTTAAATCCTGTGTAATACCTTAGAGCTTTAATTAAATTATAAAGCAACCAGAACTGCAAATTAAGAGTTTTTTTAATGATGGTTTCAAACCTTTTAAAAAAGGGAAAGAATCCATGCCGTATTATTTAAGTGATGATACATTTTAATGTTAGGTCATATATTATATTTTTGTTGCAGAGATGTTGAAACCTACAGCAAAATGCAAGCCTGTGGTGGCATCTTATTATGTGTCAGAGTGATGTAACAGGTTTTAGGAGATTACAAATTTCAGGTTTCTGATATTTCCAATATCAGCTGGTAAAGACTGCAGCCTTTTAAGGTTTTAATTTAGGTTTTAGTTTAATTTGCTTTCGTTGCTCCCTTTGAACAGTAATGATTTACTTCCAAACATTAATGGCCCACCAATTTTAAATGGTTTAAATTTAACTAATCCCTCAATGACTAAACTCTAAAGAAACAATCTTTCTCAAATCTAGTCTCTTTCATTACTGATGTTTCAAAACTGCTATTCTGTTGTTTTTTTATGTTTATTTAAATCTACTTGTAACTAAATTCGACTTTAGTTAAGTACAAGACCGTAAAGGTTGTCCATGTTATAATTTATTTAAAACAGTAATTATCCAGCATAGTTTGTGAAAGTTTTACTGCTTTTATGCTGTGAAATTATTTTCTGTGTTGAAAATTACTTTATTGTGCAAATCAACTCCAAGCAAGCAGTGTCTTAGAAAAAACAAAGAAGAATGTTTAATATGTTTATTTTGTCAATTATTTATCTCTTGCTAAGTATCTACAGAAGCCTCTCCTTAACTCATTGGCTGGATAAAATATCTTAATTTGGCTGCTGATTGGTTGACCCCTGACTGGTGTGGTCCAGGTGAAAGAGTGAGTGCAATATTATTCAGAGATGTGAAAGCTTTCATCAGAGAAAAACTTCAGATCCAAACCGTTAAACCACGGACTCATTATCCTGTGGACTGTGGTTGGAGTAATTGTTTGCTTACCATCATCCATTATGCTAACTTGCTTAATTTTGAGTAAAGATATGTAATTGTTTTATAAATGTTCAAACTGTCAAAAAAGCATAATTTGTGCCAAATCAAAATGATGGTCCTCCAGACATCCCAAACCAAGTCACATAGCGGCCAGCTTTGTTGGCTTTATAAGGGTGACATCCTGGCATACCGGTTCTTCCTAAGACCTCAACTAACTTTCCTTCCAGCTAGATGGGCAAAGGCAGAGGAACCACAGAGCAAAAACACACAGTTCCAATGAAATAAACAGAACAGCACATTCTGTGCTGTTCCTTAAGTTCTTTCCCTATTTGAATGATGTCTAAACAACTTCCAAAACTTTGAGTCCTTTTGATTTTCCTCTTCTAAACATGTTTACCATGCTTCAAAATCCCTATTAGACCAACAAGCTGTTAAGAATTAAACAGATACCTGACTGAATTTGGATTTTGTTTTCCTATGAAAGATTAGGATTTTAACAATGAATGTAACTTTTACCCAATAAACACTGTGTAGTTTGCCAGTACCTTTTGTATGGTTGCTATTTATGTTTTTATTAGTTAGTTAGGCTTGGCTTATTTGTTTTCTATAACAATGCATAAATATCAATTTCTAATTCAGAATGGTATTTATTATTCTTTTTGTTAGTTTGTTAGCTATTTCAACTAAGAATGCCATGAAAATTAAAATAAATATCCTCGTCTTTATACAGTCTAGGGCTCCTTGGAAAGGTGTAATCAAACCCCTGACACACTAATGTCAGGGGTAACCTAAAGTGGGCTATAATTAAATACAATGTACTGATTTCATATTCATAGAGTTGTGGACTTGAGCTTTATTTAAACTAGACTAATGACTGTTCTAATAAACTGAGACAATAGAATCTCAGTTTATTGTTTTATCTCATTGTTGTTGGTACTGCTGGCTTCTCTGTTCTTTTAAATTGTGCTTTTAATTTCACAGAGAGCAGTGAGCAACTGGAGCAAGAGTGGACATTTTGAAAATCCAGCTTCGCTCTCTGATGTGCACAGAGGAATTTTAAGCCTTAGATCCGTGACAAATGCAATTATCCATCTCCTCATATCCGTGTTTCCAGTTGAAAGTTCATATCAGATTTTGGACTTTTGTTTGCTGCTGCAAAATAAAAGTTTCATTTATTAACCTCTCTTTGGATCTCTGTGTTGATCTAGCTCACCTCTGTCAGGTTCATGATGCTATGTCTCTTCTTGTTTTCATGATGGTTTTTTTTTTAGATTTTCCTCTGATTATTTTGCCCTTGTGACCAAGTGTTGAATTAAATGCCTAATTTAACATGGATTTTTTGTTGGCCCCACTTTGTTGGAAAGCTCTTTCTAATTGTTCAGCAGGAGCCGCGGTGTTTGTGCAGGCCAGGGGCCACTCAGTCTGCTTCTATTATACCACGGTCACAGCGTGTTCTTGGGCAAGGCATCAGAGCTGACAGGTCCCTCTGTCACACTTCTCTGCAGGCAGGGCATAGCCAGCCCATGGCACAGCTAGGGGTCCTGAAGACCAGAGGCTGCACTGCTCATCTTGGAGGATGCCTACAGAGGTTGTTTAGCAACCACCTTTGTTTGTTCATTTGTGTTTGGCTGCTATGTGATGCAGCCATGGACATGGGGGTTACAGCATAACTAACCAAACAACACGAAAGCAGCTTCTGTCACTTAAAGAAAGAAGAGGAGTTATCAGGAGAGCTAATAAATCACTCAAACCTGAACTCCTCAGGAGAGGACCCAGTTTGATCTCTGTACACAACTTCAAGTTTTGTTTTGTTTTGTTTTTTTTTGTTTTTTTTTCACAAGCAACTGTAGAGGTGATGTCACACAAACTGAAGTACCTTTAGGTGCGTATTTGGTGGGATGTGGGAAGCAAAGTGCACTGGGAATGGTAGGGCCAGGTATGGACTTACTGGGTAGGGCTTGGAACCTGTTGACAACTGCTGGCTGTTCTAGTTAAACAGCCAGCTAAAAAATAAAAAAAACGGTTAGAATCTTTTTTTTTATTTTACTTTTGGATAAACAGTTGGATTTGGTATATTTAAATGCTAAGGAAGTATGGTAATAAAAGTTATAGGGTCTGATTTTAGAGATTTAAAAACTTACACATTTAGCTTCCAGATATTCTTCACAAAAAGAAACAAACACACATTTAATGTTACGTGTCCCATATAAAACAATACATCACATTCAGGTTAAAAAAAGTTATTTACAAAAATCAAGCTTCTTGCATAGCTCTGATGACATCGCAGAAGGCACCTTATCAAGGAGCTTTTATGCATACTAAGTTGTAATTCTCCACCTCCTCCAAAGAAAACCTCCCCCAAAAAAACATTCATCTGGAGGGGGTTTTATTTGTCAAATTTCTACTTCTTAGGAGCTTACTTGTGTACAGCTGCTGCAAAATGTTTGAGGCAGATGCGAGAACACTTTCTGGATTTTTGGAGAATCTGGCAACAATGAAACAGATGAAAGTGATTTGTGAACCAAGTGAGAGTGGAATTGCTAGTCTGGTCAGCACATTACTTCACAATGATTTTCAAGTCCCAATAGTTTTTCCTGGAGAAACATAACCTTCTACTTCCAGTGAGAATTATGTCTGGGGAGACAAATAAATGATAAGCTTGTCCAACCGAATCCTACCAACAGTGGAGTCTACTGCCTCAATCCTTTAGAAGCCACAGTCCGGCATTTTTAGATACTTCCCTGCATTTACACACCTGATTTAAATTAATCGGTGATTAAAAGACATCAGCAGCACTTGGTGGCACACTAAGGTAATGCAATTACTTCAATAAGCTGTGCTGCAGCAGAGATTCATCTAAAACATTAAGGATATTACACCTTGAGGACTTGGACTGAAAACCACATGCTTATGCAATCAACATTCTTTCAACCACCATCCAGGGAGAACAAATAAAAAAAATATAAAAAACTACTATCACTGCCTCACTGTACTGGCAAATAACTATTTCAGTGATTGCAAACAGAATATACAGTAACATTTGCACATTTGCATGGAAATCAATCAGTTGGAAAAGATACAAATAGAAATGAACCAATATTTGTGCTTCTGTGTCACCAGCTGCAACAGCATCTGTAGTGACTCAAAGGTCGTCAGAGTCACAATGTGGTTAAACAGCTGAAACACTTACAAATCATATGGAGCTTGAATGCTTTAAAATCTATGCTGAAATTTATTTTTAAACATTTTTGCCCAATTCTACTGTCTCTTATGGAAATTTCAAAACAAAAAAGGAAATAAAATAAATTAATAAACAACACTTTCCTGAATGATGTTAGATGCCAGATTCTACTGAGTTCAAGTTGCTAAATTCACAGGATACAGGAACTTAAAAAAGCCCAGAGTGTTGGCAGCAGCTGACTGATGCAGCTTCCACTTTCTTTCATCTCCCCTCTAATCTTCTGTTTGCACAGCTCTCCATCTTGTCAGCAGAGTTTGTTTAGGTTTTATGCCCATCAGGACAGCTGTATTTCTCTTTCTCAAGGTATCATCCACATCTGAAAAGTTCATCGGTGATAGATTTGCTTACAGAACATTTCCTTAGACACAACCTCAGGCTTTGTCTGGAAAATCATTAGGCCTAACAGAGCGTTTCATCCAAAACATTCTTGCGCTACCCAAACTCTGTAGATTCACTTTTCAGCAGGAGATTATCTAAAGGTGCTCAGGATCAGGTGGGGTGACTGCAGCAGAAAAGGACTTCTAATCCTCCAATTTACCAGTTCTTATGATCATTATATGCTATTAGTGGTGTGTAACAAATACTGAGAATAAGCTAATGTATTATCTTGCCAAATTTAAGCGAGAAGATTTCATCTTGAAATGTGAATACTAAAGACAGACACTTTTAAATACATTTCGTACTGAAATATAACTTTTTCAGTTGAGCAGAACTGAAGTTGCTCAAGTTGACTCAATGGTAAGAGTAGTTGTCTTGCAAACCAAAAGCTGAGGATTTGATTCCAGCTTCCACATGTGAGTGAGTCCAAAGGCAAGGAACATAACCTAAAGTGGCCTACTGATATGCAGATTAATATGTGAATGTGTTTGTTAGTGTTTTTGGGTGCATGTGACTGTTGTATATATACAAATGCTTTGAATTGTTGGTATGACTAGAAAAGAACAATATAAATTCAGTCCATTTACCAATATTTGCAATAAAGACAATTCCCAAAGCAAATTTTGGACCTTTTCTCTTTTCATACAAATTAAATCTAAACCTCAACAGTAAAACGAAAGTCTTTAAAAGCTTAAAGCATTTTTTGGTTAATAGAGAACTGCTAATTAGCCAACCAATATTAGTTTTATGTTACTCCATTCTGCTTCACAGCGATTTACCTTATTGTATTAGTATGTCATATGGAATCATTATGACATATATCAGCGTTTGTGATTTTAATGTGAAAATGTGAAAAAGCTTAAAGGGTGTTCAGCTGGGTTAATAATTTTCCTGTTAAGCTTTTGTCACTTTTGAAATAACAAACTATGATTGATGGACTCTGTTGCCATTGGATGAGGTTTATTGTTTTGACAAGAATTCTGCTGACTGAATCACATCTCATGAGAGTTTTATAAACAATCACATATTTCCAAAACAGTCCAACCTCTGTTTGCATGTGTCACCTCTGGAAAACCTGTCTAAACATCCACATCATGACACTTGGCAAATAAGTTGGAGGGAAGGCCTAAAATCCACTTGTTGCATGTCAATGTGCTGGCCCAATCTATAAATCTATAATAGTTGCAAAGAAGCATCAGCAAATATTAAAAGAAAGATGAGGCTCAAGCAGGTAAGAATTCATGTTACCTGCTTCTTTGCTTTTTCTCTGGTCTGACCCACTCAATAGAAAGACAGTTGTTTTTCTCTGACCTCAGAGGTGACTCACGCTGCAACGTTCTGCCAGCAGACAGAATCTGACAGTTTAATATTTATGCTGTCAACTCCAGAGACTAACCTCACTTATTAAGGGGGGTGATTCCGGACAGATGTGGACGAAGGGACAAAGAGGGCTTTTGTTTGGCTCTGTAAATGCAGCCACCTTCTCCCATGATGACATTAAGAAATAGAGCCACAGTCAGTGTGAATCATGGTGTGATGTCAGTTTTGGATGGGACAAACACCATTAAAACCCATGTTGATATTAATTTGTTTTTGAATTTGAGTTTTAGTTCTTTTGCTTAATATCTAGTTTGGCCTTGAAAAGTTTGACTTTTTGCCCAACTTTCCTTATGATCACTTTTCATCCAATGGGTAATTCACAGCGTTCTGCTCAAACTCACACCTTCCTCCCATCCCCATGTCATTATCACTCTTTGTCAATTTTTTGTAATCATATAAAGTCACTTCAGCATAAAAAAATATTACCAAAGAGCATCAATTAAAAATAAATTCTTGGAAAGATTGAGATTTTGAGTTATTTATCCTATTACAAAATTATAAATTTGGAAATCTGCATTAGCTTTATCTTTCAAAAACATAACAACTGACATAATTTGTTTTCTTTACATTCTGTCAGCCCACCTGGATATTTGGCAAAAGTGAAGACAGGCACCATTAAAAAAAACAGCTTTTATCGTCTGGAGCAAACACAGCCCATACCCATTTTGTGGCACACTTTAGTTTAATGACAGATGACCTCAAGCCATAAAGGACACCTTGCAGCAGTTTAAGTGCATCAGGACCAAAGAGGGAGAAGCTGACATGTTTGTCAGTAATGGATGAATCATACAAGACATTTTTCCATTAAGGAGTATCAGGGTGTCAGTATTTTCCTTTCTCACGGGTTCATTGTGGCAAAATTGGAGAAGCAATAAATTAAGTAGAAAATTTTAGCTGCATTATCAATGATTTGGACTATATTTTTGTTGAGTCAGTTGATTCTTTGTTAAATTGTCAAAAACTAAAACCTGTTTTGTTGTTGTTGTTGTTGTTGTTAATTATGTGCAGTGCCTTGACAAGAAACAGATGCACAACCACATAGAGGACACAGCAAACATGTGGAAGACAGTGCTCAGATGAGACAAACATTACATGGAAAAAGCACAAAAAAAAAAAAAAAAAAAAAAATATATATATATATATATATATATATATATATATATATATATATATATATATATTGTGCTGATATATTTTGTGTATATATATATATATGTATATATGTATGTATATATATATGTATATCTCTAATCTATAGTAAAATACCAGCACCTGTGGTCACCAGAATTTTACAGTATCAATAAGGATTGTTTCATATTGAGCTTTATTAATGCAGTAAAGACCGTATTTATATAGAGAAATTCTGACAACCACAGCTGCTGGTTTTTTACTGTAAATTAAAGATGTTTTATATATATAATGTGGTATGTATAGATGCAAACAAACACTGCACATGAATCTGAACACATCATCTTCAACCCTGAGATACAATGGCATTAAATCATAAATGTTTTCCCAAAAATTTGTACAAATCAGAATTTAAAATTTGAAATGCCCTCTAAAACACCACATAGCCCTAAACACACCATCTCTACAGTGTGACATAGTGGTAGCAGCATCATGCTGTAGGAATGTTTTTCTCATCATGACAGAAAAGATAGTTACAATTGATGGGTAAATATCAAGAATTTGATGCAAGACCTGAAAATAATTTATTCTGTAGATGTGCGAAGCTTGTGGAGACAAACCCAGACTAATTGCAGCTGTAACTGCAGCAAAGCAGAGCTTCTTCAAAATATTGACTCTGAGGGGATGAATACAAATGCACATAAAAAGTCTGAAACCTGCGTATTTTTTTCCTTATATTGCAGAATTATGCATTATGCAATTTATGACATAAAATCTGAATAAAATAGAAGCTTTTGATTGTAACATGTCAAAATGTGAAAATCTTCAAAGGGTTCCTATACTTTTGCAGTGCAAACCATCCCTAGTGTGACGGTTTAAGTTGTAAAATCTTGAAGAACTACTTTCTGATTTAATAAAACATGAAAATCTCCACTCCAGATGAGCACATTTCTTTAAAATAATTACACTGCTGGGATATTTGTGGCATATGTAACAGTCATAAGGTTTCTGGGTTTGCATTCATTTTTCAAGGTTTAACTTTATGGCCCCTTCACCAAAGATGATGTTTTGTTGTTCACTGAAGGTCCTCCCTCTGCTTTATGGTGTGATGGTTTTTCAACTCCCACTGCACAAAAATGAGGCTTTCTCTTAGCAGCACCTCTAAATCTGAGTGAGCTTAAGCACTCTTCTTTTCATACAAGGAAAATATAGAAACAAAAGAAAAAAATCAGGGCATAATGGTGAAAGCGTTGCCTTTTTTCTTCACTGTGAAAAGCAGGAGAAGAAAATGTACTGAGATCTTTATATAAAAGAAGTAAAAAGTGCAGGCTCTGTTCAGTGATTGCCCCTGAAATGTTTATAGGTTTTTCCAAAAGGGGCGATTGAGAGTGAAACATTCGACAATGGGCCCAAAAAATCTCCAGCAGCTTGGAACCTTTATGAAAGTGCCAAATATGAATCACTGCAAAGCAAATGCCAGACGGGCCTTTCCTGTGTTGCTTAGAGAGTCCCTTGGACTGGAGCAGCCTGGGCGGCCACAGGGGGGTTAAGCGCTTCTCTACTGTACCGCACGGCAGATATGACTTGATGCTCCTGCTCCATCCCTACAGCATGGGTGGTCCTTCGTTAGATTTTACACTGCCACCTATTAGTACCACAAGCCAGTGATTTATGCAGCTGTCAGCTTCAACTTCATCAGCTCCGTCAACCACTGGTGAATTGTGGGTATGCTGGCAATAGCGACCCTTTTTGCACCTCCTACTTTGGGGCTAAAGTAAACCACCCCTGAGAGAACAGGAGGGAAAAAAAAGCTGTTAAAAAGAAAAGTAGAATTTAGATAAATAGCAACCTTGCAGAGCACTGGGGCCTCTTCTGTGGAGAACTTCCAGCCTAAACATCTGGATGGCTGCATATAAGAAAGAGACTGTGCTTAGTGTTGAGCAAGGTGTGAAAGCTGGAATTTATTGCTGAAACTGCTAAATAATTTATGAATCACTGTGCAGAAAGAAAATGCCTTTTTGATAAGCTAGCCTTATGTACAAGAGTTAACTTCAAAATGTGTGCAAATACTTTAATGCTCGTGCTGAAAGTAAAGTCAATACGGTGATAGGAGATTTATCATCACCTGGTGCAGTACAAACTAATGTAAAACGTGAACTACAGTACTTATACCCTGCTTGATGAAGAAAAAGGTGTTGCTCCCTGTGGGCAGAGCAGGTAATGGGTTTTTTGCTCAGTTGTAATGAGGTTGTGAGATTGATGCAGAACTGTGGCTGTGAGCCAACTTCAACAAACATAGGAATGAAAAGAAGTGGGTTGTGCACGTGGGTGATTTACAGTATTCAGTCACATAAGAATTGTATTAGCTGCTACTGTGATGGTGAAGGTGCCTTTGGAAGAAAGACTTCAGATTTGTCAAAAAGACTGTGTCAAGAGTTGATTATTTTTACTCCAGCGGCAAGTCGAGAATGTCAGACATCATTAAAAAGCTGGTAAAATAACATTAGTTACAACAGACTTGCAGGAAATGTTCTGTTTGATAGATTTATAGTGCAATCCAAATTGTTTTAATTGTGAGGTTCTCGGAATGCTGCTACTACTGCTGCTGGATTTTGGTTTTTGACAAATTTGTGCAAAACTGAAGAGGAAAACGATTATCTTCTTAGTTTACCAACAGTATAAACTGTTGAGGTTTATAAATTTTGTCTCATTCCAACCACAGACTACAATTTTTTGATTTAGATTTCATATGATCAACCAATACAAGATAGTATATAGATTTCAATCACAGGAAAAATTGTCCAACGTTCCAAAATTTAGATATTCAGTCTAAAAAGATTGGTATTCACTTAATTTGAACACTGACTACTATTACCTTGGAAAAAACTTTCTACTTTGTCAGTGATGATTTTTTAAAAATAGAACAGCTCCTAATCACCAATATTACAGTAAATTTTTCAGCAACCACAGCAACTGTTAGCTCATGATTAACCTATGGCAACCACTAAAGGACATAGTGGTTGCCATAAGGCAAAAGAAAAAAAAAGATTAGAAAATGAAACAGAAAATTAGAAAACTTATAATCTTTCCCTGAAAGCAGTTTTAAAATGACACATTTCTAACTTGCTGTAGCATCTAGCTGTGCAGCAGTTCTAACATTCGCTTGTATGGAACCAGAAACAATAATGGGGGATCTTTTGATTTCCACATCAGCTTATGAAAAATTAGAACATTATTTGGAACTGTTGGAAGGGTCTAGAGGCTGTTCTTATGCAAAGCCTGTGTATTGTACATTTCATATTCTGTAACTCCAAATAGGGTCATAAAGGCTCTCAGTGAATGTCCTTGTGCAGTCCTGGGTTTTGTGATCCACTAAAATGGAGACCTCGAGATTGTTGGTCAGGTTCAAGCAACTCACATTCAAGGATGCAACATGGTATGTCAGGCCCTTAAGTTAAGAGGTTATATATTCTTGAGTCACTACAGGGGCGTTATAGCCCACCTCATTTAAACTTTTATCGCTGACACGTCTCTGTGTTTACGTTTAAATCTGGATTTTTGTTGATTTTAGTATAGTATACAGTGACTACTGTATGCTGATGTGTAGTTTTAATTTCCAGCTGTGAACAACCTCACATCTACAGTAGCAGCCAGTGGTTGGATTGATGAGTTAGGTGTAATAAATTAAATCCCATCTGAGTGAGCTAATCTGCATTCTTATGCGCATGTAATTGTGTACACTGTGCTACAACAACCATCTCTTGTGGAAAATGAATCAGTCAAGATCCTACAGCAAATTTTCACCAAAATATTTAGGACACTCAATGAGAAGGTGTGTCCTACCAGAACGCTTCTGCTTGAAATACAGCTTTTTTTTTTTTTTTTGCTGTATTGTTGGTCTGCATTATGTTAGTTTCTTTGTCTGTAAAATATTCAGAACCATTTAAACAATTCTCTACAGATGTTTTCTAAAAATTATACAGCTGGATTTTAGGAAAGTAAATGTGTAAATCTCCTACAGCGATATACAGTACAGACCATTTTGAAGCTTTTTTTTTAACAGATTAGTCTTTTTGTATCTCAAACTGATATCCAGATTGTTTTGCCACATAAAACCGAAGAAGCAATTCAAATATTAAAAATACAAGTGAAGTGTTGGATAACGCCTAAAAAACATCTGCCAGCTGAACAGCTGCTAGAGGTCCGACACTTTCTGGAATAATTACTTGAATCTTCACTCTTAAAAGCTCCTGCTGTAGAACTAGTGCTGTAGACCTGTGACATGCAGCTGGTTCATGTTTGCATATCCTTCAGACTCTACATCACAGACTTCTACGCTGAATTGTTGCTGTTGGCTGCACACAGGGTGTGACTGGTGGTGAAGGCCTCTCCGTGGTGTAAAGTGGTTTGCTTAATTTATGCTGGGTCAGAAACATGGGTCATATTTTTGAGATGAGAAAAAAAAGTCCGCTTAGGTCACACGCTAGCGTTCCAGCTGCCAGAAAGTGTGATCAAACAGTTCCTAATTAGAACCATATAATTTGGTGACATTATGATATTGAAGCTGGCAGCGTTGGTTTTCCCAAGCAAAACTAACTTCATGAGTGGCTGACCATAATTTGGGGTTTTGTTGCATTTATGCACAAGGGTTATGGTGCAGAAGGAGGGTGTGTATGTGTGTCCTAAGATGATAGGCATTTTTTTTTTTTTTTTTTTTCCATAGCCAAAGGTGTGTTGGAGCACAGAACGGCTGGTAAAAAGTCAAGTATGCATTTGTTTGGCCCAGAAGCAACACTGCTCCAGGATGAAAAGGCAGGGTGTAGGTAGCAACCTCAGTGTGTCACGGAGGGGAGGCTTTTTGGCTTTCAGCTGTCACTCTGAAGGAAAAAACCAGCAAAGGAGGAGGAAAAAAAACCCTTCACATAGATCATACAGGCTGAGGACATGTCTGCTGTGGCTGCTGACAGTTGTCATAGAGATGACAGAAAACAAATACAATGACAAAGGCTAACATCTTGTAAAAGCAGAGATAGGAAAAGAAGTGGTGATGTGGTTTATGAGAGCAGTCCTGCATTTAAGGAAGGGAGTTCATTTATATTCTTGTTCAGGAATTAGATTTCTTATTTCTTGCCAATATATGTCAGCGGTAGGACAGTTTAAGAGGCTCCAAACAGATGGCAAATGAAATTAGACTGCTGGCTCTATAAATAACAAACAAATTAAACAATAGAAGATTAATTTAAAAGTCATTTTATATAAAAGCCATAAACCTTGTCTAAAAACTCACTTTTAAAACATTATGTCAATTTCTTTAACAGAACGTCTTTTCATACAATCACATATAGTATTCTTGCAAAAATATTAAAACTGTTTGAACATTTTTACATTTTATTTCATTAAAGTCCCGAATTTCCGTCTTTTAGTGTGATTCTAATTGCCGTAAATTAGAATATATATCTGGATGAGTCTCATTTGTCAGATTTTGAAAATGATCTTTCAGCAAGCATAGGCATACTTTTCACTATGAAAACATTTATGTTTTTAAACAGATTTATTTTTATTAGTCTATCATCATATTCAAATTTTAAATGTCATGTTTTCATCACCTATAATAGAAAGATAATCATATTTAACAGAAGTGAAGGCTCTCTAACCTCCATCTGTGTGTAATTAAGCTACATAATGTGTTTCACTAACTGAAATAAATGACTGAACCAAATTGACTTTAATAACATTCTAATCTATTAGATGAGTCTGTAGTGCAAGCCGTGAAATGCAATAAATCTTAAGAGTGTGGATTTTATATGTATTCAAACCCATGTTATTCCAAAACCCCTAAATAAAATGCAGTGGAAGCACTTTATCCAGTTCTGTAACAACCTGAAAAGTTTGTTAGTGAATATTAGCAAACAAACAGCACCACAAAGACAGAGGAACACAGCAGACAGGATAAGGATCCATTCATCTGAAAATTAAAAGCAGAGCAAAACCCCACTCAGGCTTGGCAAGAAGACCATTAATCAGAAAAGCTGTGTTGTGGAAAACATAAAATTCCAAGCACTGTTAGATGAAATCCCTCAATCAGGTTTATTTGTAAAAAAAAAAAAAAAAAAAAACTATAATGTCCAACCCTAAAAAAGATACTCTGTTGCTGTATCACTTAATTTCTCATGGAATTTATTATTCCATTATACAGCATATCTAAAGCAGAGAGGCACCACTGACAAGTGAAAGTATTTTGGTTCTTAGGCAACTGGTCAGGTGGAGGTCTGTTGCAAAAGAATTGCGACAAAACTTCACTTGAGAGCAGGACAAGAACCCTCCATATAGACCTCGAGAGGATGAATACATATGAAAGCGATATTTTTAAAATTTGTGTTAAAAGAAAAAAGTTGAAAATCATCTATCAGTTTTCTTCCACTTTACAATTTTGCACTACTTTTGTTAACCTATCACATAAAATCCCAACAAAATCCCAAAAGAGGTGTGTGGTAGTAACAAAGAATGTACAAATTTTTACAGGGTTATGAATACTTTTGTATGCTACTGTAATTCAATGTAATGTAGAGCTAATTTGCTCATTACTTGAAGAGAACATTTTAAAAACACTAAAACAAATTAGAGATCAGGAGTGCTAATAACTATCTCAAACTACATAGGTCACATAAAATGTAATAAAATAAAATAAAATAAAATAAAATAAAAACATCCAGGAGACAAGGTTACTCATGCAGGAAGGCCGTTGTGTTATAGAAAGTCATGAGATGAGGCATGATTTTTTAAAAATTACATCAAAATAAAAAAACATAAGCCTAGTTGACTAAGGATTACCTTAAATCTAAAATTTTTAGACCCGTAGCGACATAATTGGGAATAATACTAAAACCTTGCAGGATTCATACTTCTTACATCAAAAAATTCAGAGGGATATTAGATTCTAATATTTTTTGTGGCTGAGAAACATCTTGCAACTTTAAACATACACGAAACAGCAATGATTAAAAAGAAGTGAAACAAGTCAATTGCTTCCTTCAAACATATGTTGCATGGGAGCAGAGACGTTTGTTCAGTTCAGTGAAGCATTGTGACCCTATGTGGTTGGATCCGTCAGTCAGGCATGCAGGAGAAATCCAACGGAACAAGAGAGCTGGGATTCACGGAGAGACGCTGGACTCAACAGAACAGCCGAATCCCCAGAGAGTTCTAGCTGTCTCGCTCCGGCTGTTGACACTCCCCTACTCCACTGACTTTTTCATTAACCCCTTATCAAAATGTTTTTCTCTCCCACACTCCACTGACAAGAACACAATTCCCTCTATCCCCACACAGAGGATCCTGTTTCAGCTGTTCCCCCTTGTGGCCGCATTTGGTAAAGCACACAGTTACTCTGATGTTTTACTCTTGTTCAGTCTGTTTTCCATTTATACTTTTAACAGTGTAAAATTATTAATAATAAAATAAATTTTTTATTATTTTTAACAATAAGTAAGAATATAAAATATGAAAATGTAAAAATAAGGACATATATTGATAGTTATGTATTCTAAATATAGTTATGTATTCTAAATACATCATATATATATATATATATATATGATGAGTTATATATATATATATATATATATATATATATATATATATATATATATATATATATATATATATATATATATATATATATATATATATATATATATATATATATATATATATATATATATATATATATATATATATATATATATATATATATATAAAAGATCTGACTTAGTTTTAGAAATTCAAAACACTAAAAACAACAAAAGGTCACAAGTTATCTAATAATTCAGTTTGTGTCTCTCTACAAGAAACTAAAACATTTTTTTCAGTTTGGTGCTAAACAGAATAAATCAGATATACAAACTGATGACCTTTGACATATTATAATTTTGTCCATCGTGCGGAGCGGCTGGAGTAACTGCTTTTGTTGACCTGCATTCAGAGTTTGGTGCTTTCTGCCCTTTCTGCAGCATATTTTGCTCCAGCTGTAAGCTCTGTGCCTCTTTGCCATTTATAATGAGAAATACTTGCATTATTTAAACACAATTATCTTCCAAACAAAACAAGGGAGCAATCAATGATGACCCATGTGGCAGGAAGAGACAAGACTCTTCAAAATTTATGAACTAACAATAGACTGCAACACAACTAATATTTGTGTAACTTATAAAAAGTTACCAAATGAGTTGATTTTAGTATAGTATACAGTGACTACTGTATGCTGATGTGTAGTTTTAATTTCCAGCTGTGAACAACCTCACATCTACAGTAGCAGCCAGTGGTTGGATTGATGAGTTAGGTGTAATAAATTAAATCCCATCTGAGTGAGCTAATCTGCATTTTTATGCGCATGTAATTGTGTACACTGTGCTACAACAACCATCTCTTGTGGAAAATGAATCAGTCAAGATCCTACAGCAAATTTTCACCAAAATATTTAGGACACTCAATGAGAAGGTGTGTCCTACCAGAACGCTTCTGCTTAAAATACAGCTTTTTTTTTTTTTTTCTGTATTGTTAGTCTGCATTGTGTTAGTTTCTTTTGTTAGCTTTACAAAAAAACAACCTCTCAACTCTGAAACCATAACCAAAAGAAATAAAACATGTCAACATGAGGCTGAGTAAGCCTCGGCTTATCCACCAATTCAAGGTCAGGTGTTACTGCAATGGTTAAGAGGTCGATTTTAAGTTTCAGATTCTGGGTTTTCGTCTGACAAAAGCACATTTACCAGCTTTGTGTAAAATATTAAGTAAACCCAAGTTTTAAAGGTCACTCTTTAACTCAGACCCTGCTTATATCATGACTCAAAAAGCAGCACAGAATCATCAAGAATAAACTGTTTAATTATCAAAATTGGATTTCATGGACAACTCCCTGAAGAAATGATGATCAACAAAAAGACAGAGGAAGAATATTTAAAAAAAACGCATTTCCCCTTTGCTCCGATGAGTTTGTAATATGGAAACATAAGAAGAATGTTTAAGGAAACAGTTTATTCATTTACAGACTTGTTCTGCTGAGCTGTTCAAAGACCTCATCATATTACATTCAAAACAAAAAGAAAGACTGTTACGTTTCATAAAGTTTGGTTGAGCAGTACAGTGATAACCAGAGACAGGAAATGGAAGACAACAGAAAAATGTATATCTTTGCACCGGGTACAGAAGAACCTGGTTTCTGACAAAAATAAAGACATTTGCAGGGATTTATTTCCCATCCCCCTCTTAAAAAGTTGATCTTAAACACAGCATCTGAATTTAATTGAGGTCTTGTGGAGATAAGTGGTTTGAGCTCAGAACTCCTCCTCTGCGTTTTTACTCCTGGAGGCCTTCAGCTCCGTGAGGCGTTTGATGCACTCCTCCACACTGCACTCGCCGTGGACTTTGTTGTCTCGGGTGCGCACATTCACAGTGTTGCTAGTCTTCTCCTTCTCTCCCACCACTTTGTCCGACAAGGCAGAATGTAAATATGAGAAAATAAAAACAACAACAACAACAAAAAAGAAAATCAATATCTGGGCGGACAACGGGAAAGATAAGAACAGGAACCGATAAAAGAGGAATAAATGCATGTAGCCACTGACCCAGGATGAAGTTGTACTGTGCCAACTGCGCATTTCTGATTTTTTTGTTTAGAGTGCAACTGGGATCCAGATCCACATCTGCCATGAAGCCGCTGTTGTGGAATTTCTGCTTGACCTGCAGAGTAAATCAAAGAAACACAAAGCTTGTTTTAAGCATCACATGTTCACTACTTCAACATGATGTCAAAAATTACAATTTGATGGTTGTGGTTACAAAATTCCCCCCAAAATATTGACTTGAGACAACTAAAAACATAGATTTATTTCTTCTATGCATGCAAAATAAAATAGGAACCATTTTGCGCAGAAAAGTGGTGAAAAGTAAAAAGACGCCCTAGCTGTAAAGCATGCGTGTCATGTTGCTTCTACCTGAAATAAAATATTCCATTTATACTAAAGTTCTAATGCAAAGGTCTGAAATACAGCTGAGATGAAAAGCTCAAAATTCGTATGGCTTTCATTCCAACTGGCTGACATGTATCCAAAACTGTGTGCACAAATCTATTTTGTTGACTGTTGCTGCAGAATTCATATGTAAAGTACGTTTATGGCAAACTGTGCAAAATATCCCACTTATTTTTCTGTGAGGAAAAACGCCTAGCTGAAATGCTGTCACTCAGCAGGAAGTATTTCTACGCTAAAAGCAAGGTACTCCATTTCCAAGAGAATAATAGCTCAAATATACCCCTATGAAGCACATTTTTGAAGCTGAAATCTCCTGAATAAATCACTTGCAAGCATTATAGGAGTTTATTTCACGACATGTTTCTCTGAATTATTTAGTATCATAGATGGACTAAGAATTTGTCAAAGACCCAAATATTTTTGTTCCAACCCCACAAAACTGCTTAAATCAGCATGACATGAAGAACCAATGAAATTAGACCTTTACTTCCATTAATCCGAGATGGTTTCTTCCATTCTTCTTTCTTCAACCATTCATTTAATAAATCCTGCTACCACTCAACCTTTCCTCCCTAAAATCAATTGTTCCTTCCAATCTTTCCTTCCTTCTTCAAATCAACCTTTGCCTTAAATAAATCTTCCATCCATCAACATTTCGTTTAGTAAATACTCCCTCCAATCAACCTTCCGTTTCTCCCCTTTTCCAATCAATCAATCTCTCCCTTCTTTCCATCAACCAGTGTTTCTAATCAATTCTTAATCAATCGTTCATCCATCCAGCTTTCTTTTAGTAAACCCTCTCTCAATCAACCCTCCAATCACATCTTTCTTCTTACAATTAAGCCTCCCCTCCTTTTTGGCCTAAGCCAGCCATTCCTTTTTCCTTCCTTTTTCAAACCAATACTTATTTTTAATAAGTCCTAATTCCAAAACCTGTTAAGTCCTTTCATTTTCCAAACAGTCCCTCCCCCGCCTTCTTCCTCCCTTTTTTACTTGACTTTCCGTCATAGATTTTTTAATTCTTACCCCCTTTCAATCAATCTACCCTACCTCCCTTCTTTCCTTCCATTATTATTTTTTCTATCCATTGTTTTTGAATCCATCAATCCTCCTTAAAATGTTCCAATGAACAAAAATGAAAAGCGTTTTTATACAGCCTAATAAAATGCATTACTTTAAAGTTAGAAGAAAAAAAGCTGCTGTGACTGTAATCAGTGCTGAAGCGAACAGTGAGACTCCCAGACAGTTCTGTGATTCTGGTACAGCACAGAATCCCAGCCAAAAACAAGATGCACATCAGGGATAAGACAAAAGACAAATAGCTTCAGCTTGGAGGTAAATTTAAATACTTGACAACCTCAGGGTAACTCGCTGCCCTTGAAATGTGTGACTGTATTAACATAGCAGAGGTGAGTGCTTACTTTCTCAGCATAATCTTCACAGGTTGGTCCCACAGGTACGACCATCACTTGACCAGGAGAAAGCCACAGTGGCCTGAAGAAGATGAACAGAACATTTCTGCATTTATTGGACTTGTGGGGCAGAAGCAGGACGAACACGGACTGTAAAAAGGTTCAGGATTTCTGTTTTTTTTTATTATTCATGAATTGTCATAACTCAAACCAACTGAAATAAAAACAAACATGTCTCCGTCTATTAGGGTTTGTCCTTCTTTTAGATTAAATGAAATACGATTGTTCACGAACCATTTGCCTCCGTAGTTCTCAGTCAGAATGGCGATCATTCTCTCCACTGATCCCAGAATGGCTCTGTGGATGATCACTGGTCTCTTGTGGTCATCACCATCATTACTGCAAAACAATTCATACAATACTGAAAAAATGCAAATGAAATAAAGACACGTAAGATATAAATCACATGTAGGCAGTGAGAGAAGTTAAGACTTTATCTAACAAGTAAAGAAAAATAAATAAAAATCTTGAACAATATTTAAGATTAATGAAAAGCAGCAGAGCTGTTACCCAACAAAGGAGAGATTAAAGCGTATGGGGAGCTGGAAATCAAGCTGTATAGTGGCACACTGGTGGTATCGACCGATGGCATCCTTGATCTGAATGTCAATCTGCAGACATAAAAAACAAATGTGATCAGCGGCCCTCCCTCTGGCTGATTTACAGCTGAACTAAATCAATGCTTCAGTGCGCCGCTCACCTTGGGTCCGTAAAAAGCTCCGTCACCCGGGTTGAGGACCCATTTCTCCCCAAACTCATTTAAGCTGTTTTCCAGTTGCTGCAAAAACAAAAATGATGAATATTGCTTTACAACAACATTCATGGTTGAGCAATATCCAGGTAAACAGTGTTGCTAAGCACAGCAAGAAAGTTCATCTGGGACAAATCACTGAGCTGAGAACTGCTAATGTCTCCATGTTATGTTATGGTTGCTTCTGAGCAATAAAATGAGGAGGAGAAAGCACAGAGCTTCCTGCCTCTCCTTCTGCCCATTTTATCTGTCTTTTTAGTTTATGTCATTTTCCATCTGTTTCACTGCATGTATTACTGCAAGTCCGGAAGTTTTTCCTATAGAAAAATGCATAATAGATTAAAAAGAAAACAAATATATATAGTAGCTTGAAACACCATAAATCTCAGACAAATTAAATTAAAGCAAACAGCAAAACAGGAAGAAAATCATAACATAAGTAACATGACCTTTAACCTCTACCTGTTGTGTCTTACAGGTGCATCACAAATAAGAACATAAAAATCAAAACAAAAAAATTACTATTTATGTCATACTAATTTAACTATTTCTATTGATTTTAGTCATAGTGTTGTCAGACCAATAAAAAACATTTTTAATGCAGAAAGACTATGCTACGGCCAAAGCTATATTAGGAAAGACTGCTGACTGGACAGTTGTCCATCAGACCGCTACTGATGCTGTAAACTATGAGAACAAGCTACAAAAGCTCAAAAGAGTCCATTTACACAGTGCTGTATGAAAGCATATTAATGAAAAGTTGAATGGAAGATAAACATGCGGTAGAAAAAGGTGCGCAAGTAGCGAGGATAACCACAGCCTTAAGAGGATTGTAAACTAAAGCCAATTCAAGCATGCAAAGATTTACAAGGTGCACAACTACAGTAAGTGCTCTTACAGCCTTCACAAGAACCTGGGCTACAACTGGAGCATTTATTCTGTTATTCATCAGAACTAGCAAGAATCAAAGCTAGTTATGCTGCAAGTAATACATGCAGGAGTTTAAAGATTTTAACAAAAAAAATTACTTTTTTGATATATGTTGATATAAAAGGTTGCAATAAAACATGATTATTGGATAATTAAAGTACTTCTTGCAATCAAACACTAGTCAAGCTTTTCATACCAGGAAAACAGAGAAAACTGAACAAAAAAAATACTATCTATTGCTAAGATGGATAATAACCTTAATAAAAGCTTTAATTAGTTGCAGATAAAAACAAAATGCAGCATAGTAAATTAACAACAGTAAAAGTACAAAAATACAATAATTTTGAGGATGGGGAACTTAATAAAAATTGCTTAAATGATCATCAATTAATTTAGTAATCAATGAATCATTTACTGAAGTACAGTGACTCAAAAGACAGAACACAGTCAGGACAGTAATTAAGCAAATGCTGTAGGAAAAAACATCTATTGCAGAAATTTTGCATTTAAGATTGAAAATAAGAACTTTTCTCAGTAAATATGTTCTACCCAGAATTCCTCAGGTTTATATATGGCTTCCTCTGTATCAAATTCTGTAACAAGAAAATCCAGAACAGGATGTGAAAATATTCTTATGAACCACCTTTGGCTATCCAGTTAATAGGTTAAACCAAAACAGAGTCAGCAGATCAGAACTGCACTGATGTGACGTCAAGCAGAAAGAGCTCAGCTTTTCACATGTTGATGTTAGAAGTATTTATTTAGTTGCAGATTAGTCTTTTGCAACAAAAGGCCAAGCAAACTCTAAAGGAATGCTGTTATTACATTTCAGGCAAAATATGTTTTAATTAAAAATGAATTTATTTTGTTTATTTGCATCTTTTAACATTGCACAAAAAACATGAAAAATTTGCAGAATGTGCCACTAACTGATTACTAAAATAATCAATTTAGTTGCAGCCCTAATAAAAATAGATATATAAATAAGTAATGTAATGGAAATCAAGAGGGGAAAATGTGCATGCATCAGTGCTAATTAGTATGTCAAGTGAAAACAATAAATAAATAAAACTCAATTCCAGCAGAGTACCTGCCAACAAACACCTTTTCATCCATCTAAAGCCTGCCAGTAAATCCTTACAAAACCAACAATCTGATGTCCTTCGTTCAATCCCAGGTTCACCTGAAAACAAAGTCTTTTGTTTTATCAGCTGCCATTTAACACAAACTCTACAAAATTCTCCCAGACTTCCAAGCAGTCCAAGAAAGGGTCTGTATTGTGGTAATCTAAAGGCTAAACAGTCATTATTGCTCAATTTAACTAATCTCGTTGTTTGCTTTACATACAAATTGAGCCAATTGAGGCTTTAAGTTGAAAAAATAATCACTGAAACATTGCTGCTTTTCCTGTAAATCAACTCGCTGAGACAGAAAAGGAAGTGAAAGCAGCAAAGTGTGAATATTATCTCTGAAGAGGAAAAAGCATTTTCTTCCACCGAACTGAAGGCTGCTCTGAGAAAATATAAATCTTCTGCTTCTGTCAAGCCAATACTTTCTAACAGCATCTTCTGGGTGTTCACATTTTCTGACATACTGAGAGGAACAGAACTTACCTTTTCTGCCTGGTTCCAGATCTCTGGCTCTCCCAGAAACTTTTCTGGTCTTGTAGAAAGGTTGAGTTTGAAAGTGAAACCAAACACTTCATAAACTGTACGCAGGAAGTCCAGGCAGCCTTTAATCTCCTCCTCAATCTGGGGTGCACAATAATAGAACATTAATATTTGAAAACATAAATGTGAAATTATATCATGTTTACCGGTATATAAGCGTTAACAGTTGAATGTTTATATTCTTAGCTTTGTTCTTTTGTACTTGCATGTCTTTTATGGTTACTAAGCTTTTATCTCTGTTTTTGTGTTTTTACCCCAATTTATTGCAAACATGAAAATGTTACTGTATAACAAGAACTACATAAATTTTATCTAATTATGTAGGAAGCATAGATTCATCTTGTCTTTGTCTGTAATATATCTAGGATACATAGTCCAGTGCATTTTAATAAGTACACATCAGGTGTACCGGTTAAGCCATTAAGATAAAACAGTTACATTTTTCTCAGTATCAAAGCAAAAAGAAGTTGGCTAAAATTTCTGTTTTCAATAAAATTTGGTGTCCTAGCTGGAAAAATTTGATTTTATTTTTTTTCCACTCATTATCTAGGGTCTGTTTGCAATGAACCCAAAGCAGAAACACATGTACACTTTTTAATGGCTTGTTATATTATCACATATTTTCCTAAAATCAAGCCGCCTTGGCCTAAAGGCTTTACGATCTTTGTGTCTTTTCCAGCCCTCTTTCACAATTCACAATCACGAGCAAACTGGCTGTGTATTGCCGCATCTTCATATATAAATCTGCTAATGAATAAAATTGCTTCAATTTTTGAACCTTTGGTCTCTTTAATTGATACTGGAAGTGATTCGGGGCAATAACCTTGCTTCCAAACTGTTAACCATGGAGCAGAAGAATTTGGAGATTTTATATGCGAATATAACAAACAATTCATCATTAATAACACGTTTGCTGTGCCAGAAAGTGTTGTAGTAAAAGTTTGAGATTCTGCAAATAAACACTCTGTGCTTTTACATCCAGCATTTTTATTGTGTTCCCCTGGAAAACTGAGTCATGTTGTCGTTTTACCAAATTAAAAACTACATCTTTATCCACAAGAAGCAGATAAGATCTGAAATGCAGATCTTATACAACACTGAACACAACTGCAACACACTGGCATTGCAGTTTTACTTCTGACAATTAAAACAAGGTTAAATATAAAGCAGCAGAACCAGGAATAAATTCATATTTCTTGTCCAAACGCTGCACATTCATTATTAACACAGCCCGACCCGACATGAGCTGCAGAAATTTTTAATTATTTCAGAACAGCATCATTTATTTTCCAACTTGTACTCTTTAACCTCAGCAGACCGTGCCTCAGGTAACGTCACTCTGAGCAAATTATTAGCCACAGACAGTTTTTCTTCCTCCGGAAATGAGTGTTTTTGTAAGAGAGTTCTCACCTGGTCTATTGAGCAGAAGATATGCGCGTCGTCCTGCTGGAAGCGGCGAACTCGCGTGAGGCCAGTCAGGGCTCCAGACAACTCGTTTCTGTGCAGGACGCCAAAGTCGGCCATGCGGAGAGGAAGCTCTCTCCAGGAGCGAGGACGGTGATCAAACATCAGGCTGGGTCCAAACAGAGAGGAGGAAAAAAAAGTGTGAAAACACAATGCGACTTCAATCTAAAGTTACGACAAAAACACAGATTCAAAACAACATTGAGAGTAAATGCAAGATTTGATGCAACTGATAAAACAATATAAAAGTTATTTTGGATGATGATGTGATTTACGGAGAAGCGATAAGAGACCGGAGCAGTATATAAACATATGAAAGATATTAAAACAGAGATCCAAATTGTTTCTTCTGTTTATCCTGCAACTCAGTATTCAGCAAGAAACAGAAATGGGACATTTTCCATCTGAAAACACTACAAGGCCTCAAAGCCATTCCAATTTCAGTCGTGCTGGTTGAAAATCTGCTGGAGCGACAGTTTGTCACAATAAGATGCAGGGCTAAACATTGTATCACAGCTATTTTGCATGATGAAGGTACTTTATTTCACGCAGAAGGAAAACAAGATCATTTGTCTCATTTACAGGGAGTTTTCATTTACCATTAATGTTCATTTTTCTCCTCGCTGCCAGACTAAAATATACAATTTATTGTAAGAAAATGCCTAGGTCTCACCAGTGCCCAGGGCAGTTCATTGGCTTGAGTGCAAAGGTCTCCTTCTCTGCTTCAAAAGAGAACATGTTCTCACTGTAGTGCTGCCAGTGGCCCGAGGTCATCCACAGTTTGCTGTTGTAGATGTTGGGAGTCACTACTTCCTGGAAACCCCTCTTCCTATATTCACTCTGCGAAGGACACGCCAAAGTATTCCTTATAAGATACATGACGCCTTTGAAGGACATTCAAAGGCGCAGATAGTGCAGAAAAAATCTGCACTATAAATAAAGTCCTGCACAAAAATCATTCTTATTAAAAAAAAAAATCATCTTCCACAATGTTTGTGACTCCTAAAAAATAAATGCTACAGACTTTTTTTTTTTTTTTGCTATATTTGGACTTTTCTTTTGATACGGACCTCAAAACCTATAATCAGTAATCATTGACATTCTGTTTCCCTGGTGTATAATTATGAGGTAACACAGCGGTTAGCCTTTCATTTTCAAGATGGGAGAGCCAGGAGGACATTTCATATAAATTAAGAAATGGTTACAATAAATGAACTAAAACTAGGCAAAAGCTGCCTAGTCAAACTTTGACTAAATGCTTACAAACAGTTTTTCTAGCAACTTACTAGAAAAACACTAGCTAAGAGTGACATCTTGAATTAATCATAACACTACTTTCAGTTTTAGCAGAGTTGCAAATAATTGTGGAAGGAACTTTACCTTCAATTTTGTTTAGAAAGGTAATTAGAAACATTAAATTAAATGAGCAATTGCTTTTTTGTTGCTTTAAAACTGCTTAACTCCTTGAAATCTGATCTGCCAAATTCACATGGGAGGATTTATACTAATTACTGCATCTCATTTTTATATGTTAATACATATAAAAATGTATTAACATTTGGCTTGCTTTGTCTAGTTGGGTGTTACACTTCAAAATCTAGCCATAAAGAACTTTCACAATAAAATCTTGGGCAACTGATGGAATTTTTTTTCACCATTAAAGTATTTGACTGACTGATTACTATATTTGACAGAGGTGGAGTTTAAGCTTGTGCAGACGGGGCTTCATTATGAAACCCAATTTCGTTTCTCGAAATCGCCTCTGTCAGAAATCCATTTTTTTACATTAAATTGAAATTGCTTTAAGTGTTTTTTTCTTAGTGAGTCCACACTCTGAGAATCAAGATTTGAAAAGCAATTTCTCACCCTTTACAATATAGAGAAATAACTTTTCTCCAATGCCATCAAATGAATCTGATTTACATGTTTTGATTCATTTTACAAAAGGTTAGTTCACTTCTGGCAATGGTATTTGACTTACAAACTTTAGTTTGATTTGGGGTTGTCTAACAAAGTGAAAAGCAGGAATTATATTTGGACTGAAACAAGAAGTTTGAAATGCACAATAGGAAAAAGCAAAAAGTTTCATTTGCGAATTGTACAACTCTGCTTGTTATCTGAACAGAAGGTAATGTAAAACAGTTCAAGTAAAACTGCATGTTGATGATAAGGATGGTGGGGAAATGTCTGACTTTATATTGAAGAATTAAGTCTTCTGGAGCTGTTCCAGTAGATGGTCCCGAGTTTTAAAACAGACATTTAAATTTTTTCACTACCAAAAGAGTGTTTATGAAAATTCTGAAGAATCCAACATTAGACTAATTAGAAGTCTAATCAATTTCCAGACAGGTAGAAATAATTAAACTGATTGTTCAAGAAAAGTTATGAAATTAAAAAATATACTTGCATATAACTTTTTGTGTATTACCCGTACAAATTTATGTGAAGCTATTTTTGGTCATTTCATTTATTTATGTTTTTGAACAGCATAACTTCTGCTATAATATATGTATTACCTGAAACATGTTATGCTCAAACAATGCACTGTTGTGTTTATTTCTGATTTCAACTTGTGTATTTTAACACTAAGAGTAATGGCATATATATTTTCATAACAGAAAAGTTACACTCTACATAATCAGTTTGACAGTTTCCCAGCAGACAGTGGTTGATCAAAATGTAATTGCTGAAAAAGTTTTGATGCACATTCACAGAATGTTGAGTGGGAAAAAATGTGTGGTAGAAAAAAGGTGCACAAGTGACTGAGATAACCACAGCCTTGATTGAGAAGCAAAGCCTATTACATTTACAAGGTATGGACTCCAGTTGGACACAGAGCTCCAACAGTAAACACACCATATCAAGGCTGCACTACACTGCTGTGTTAAGTAACTCTGCACAAATACAATATTAGGAGAGTTCTTCTTGAGCTAAGAAAAAAAGGACTGAAAGGTTGTTTAGTCGTTAAAAGTCTCTTTTCAAAATTAAAGTGAATTTTGAATTACAGGTCCCAGAGTCTGGAAGAAAAGTGAAGAGGATGAAAATCAGTGTTAAGTTTCTACAGGCTGAGACAATTTAGGACGTCGTCGGTTCATGTTGGTTCACTGTGAACCTGAAATATGGCATTTTGTGTTTAATTAAGCAGCATAATATATATATATATCTGAACCAAGTTTAATAATCTAATTTGTGAAGATGCATATTTATGTGAACAGCAGCACAGTTAAAAGTGCTAAATATATTAAAATGAAAAAAACACTTAACATACCCTAATGTATCAATTATTTAGAGCAACCTAAATTTATTAATTTACCATCTATGACAAAATAGAATTGCTTAAGTTACATATTTTTTATGTTATTCTAAAATAAAAAGCCTTGTAAACTGCCTGTTTATTATCAAAGCACGTGTATGCAATATAAATAAGGTACAAAATAGAGAAAAGAATATGTGTGTTAAATATTGAACCCTATTGTATTTTCGAGTTTTCTACTTTTGTAAAGAACAAGTGGAGCTTACTCTGATTATTTTTATTCTATTCAGGTTTTCCTGCGAAACTAAACTTTCTGCCTCAAACCCTAGACTTTTTATCTCAAAGCTTGGAGCGAGATCAAAGCAATTATCCACTGTGGGTCTGTCGGCTCGAACTTACTCTGATGAACTCAATCAGCGTGTTGTAGATGAAGGCCCCTTTAGGCAGGAAGAAGCAGCTCCCTGGACTCAGTTCATGGAAGAAGAACAGTTCCTGCTCCTGAATCAAAAAAAGAAAAGGTTTGTTAAAGTGATGGGAAATTTAAGTGGGTAATATCAAGGTCAAACTAGTTTTTCTTTCACATAATGCAACACCTCATTATATGCCAATCCTGGTCTGTATTTGTGTTCCTGTTTGACTTGCTTTTCCATAAGCATGATTACATGGAGCAGACAGACATAAGAACACACGCCCTGTAGCAATAATTGCTTAACAGATCTAAATATAACTCCTTAATTTCTACTAGCATCAACATTGTCTCATTTGGAAAGTTACATCATAAATTTAGCAATTCATAGTCTGATACATAAATTAAAAATATGAAATCAGTTGCACTACCAGCAACAGCATAATCAATACTATTTTTTTTAAATATTCCCAAAAACAACCAGGAAAATCAGATTATAATAACAAAACCTGAAATAAAAATTTCACAGTCATTTTTAAAGAAGGTTTGCCCAGTCAAATCAATTCTTTTGTTAAAAAACGTTATTCAAGTAGACTGAATAGCAGTAGACCCATAAATACCTGTTTTTAACATATTCAACCCTTCAGAATACACAATGATTTTACTCTCTTTATAGCAGAAACTGCTTTTGTATTTCAGCTCCTACCCGGCCCAGTTTGCGGTGATCTCTGTTCTTGGCTTCCTCCTGAAACTTCTCCCATTCTTTCAGCATTTTGGGGTCAGGAAAGGAGATACCGTAGATCCTCTGGAGGGTTTCCATGTCTGCTTTTCCCTCCCAGTAGGTAGAAGAATTCTAGCACAACAAAAAAACAGGGAGAGGATATAAAACTTCACCATTCTCCAGAGTCCACCAAATCCCATGAGTAGTTCTGTTCCAGCAGTTGGAACAAACTAAATATAGTTGGTAGCAACAAATAGTGGCACACATTGGTTTTTACTCTTCTGTAAAAGAAAAAAAAAAAAATAGACTAACCTTGTGGATTTTAAGGGCTTTGATCTTTCCAGTGTGTCTCACATGAGGACCCCGGCACAAATCAATCAGTGGACCACATCTGACACCACAAGATATTTGTGAAATAAAATACACATGAACATTTTTTTTTCTTTTATTGTTATGTTAACAAGTTCTGGTGCAAAAAAATGTTTACAACAATTAAAATGTGGCTAATAAAATTCATGCCTTTGCAAAACAAATTTGCAAAAAACCTGAAAATCTGAAAAAGAAAGAATATTTACATCATCCAGCTTTGGACTCACCTGTAAACGGTGGTGGTGGGAGTGGTGACTTTCTCATTCAGAATGCGACACTTAAACTTGTTGTACTTTAAAAGAAAATTATATGGTTAATAATTATTTAGAGTTTTCTTTGTATTTACATGTGTATCCACTGCCTTACCTTAAACATTTCCAGGAGGGTTTCTTTCTTTATCTCCAGCCTTTCAAACGGCTGCTTCTCCTTGATGATTTTCTTGCAAAGGCTCTCCAGACAGGGAAAGTCATTACTCGATACACCCCTGTTAAAAAACAATAGCATTATATTCTACTTAGTTTTCCTAATTAAAAGTAATCTACCATGTTATCCAGTAAAATCTAGTTAATTTTATGAGCATTTCAATGCACAACTTTTCTAATTTTTATACCATTTTTAAGTTTATAGCACACATTTCTAGACTGTACAGGCTTTAAATGTGTAAATAATAATTAGATAATGATTAATTGTTTTGTTTAAAAAGGAATAAAGTTGGAAAATATAACCAGTTTGTAAGCTAAAAGCCCCAGACTCTATAAGAAGGACCTTGTGTCCGCCAACAAAGTCATAACTTAGACAAAGCAAAACAAACACTACAAGTCCTTGGCTTTAGCCCTTCAGCAATGTCAAAATATCCTTAGACCAACTGTCTCCAGTAGGGCCATTAGCATAAACTGACTTCATTATGCGGGTTGCAGAATTATTTGGAAAACATCATTGAAGCAGGAAGAAAAGCAGTTGTAGCAAAAAAAAAAACAACAAATAAATAAAATAAAGTCAATGAAAAGATTATTCACCAGTCAACTGTTAACACATTAAAGCTAAATTGAAACACACCCAAGAAAATTCCGGCTCAACTACCTGAACCACTCAACAAACTACTTGTATTCTGAGGTATGTTAGTCACCAATCTCGTAGAACCTGCTAGACACACGTTACACCCAAAACACTCACTAAGACCAAAACTTCTTGACAAAATTGAACCCAAAACCTGAGCAACTCACTCATTGTTATCCAGAAACATGTCGTAGTAGAAGCCGTTCTCAATCGGAGGTCCGTAGCAGAGGCAGCCTCCGTACACACGCTCCATGGCTTCTCCAAGGATGTGGGCACTGGAATGCCAGTAAACCTAAAATGTTATCATAAAATGACAGCCAGTTAAATACTAAATGCAAAACATATAGATTTCTTATGTTATTGATGAACATATGAAGGAAAATCAGAATGATGTGATAAAGGATGTGTATTTTTCAAATTTCATTTCTCAACATTATAAAATATGTTTTACAAAACAGCAAGATGTTTATTGTAGGAAAAAACATCTGTAAAAGATGTATTCTTTTCAAGTCTGAAAATCTACCGTTTCTGAAATTCAAGAGTTTGTAATCGAAAAAAAACCCTTTCTGTCTGTCTGTCTGTCTGTCTGTCTGTCGTTAATCTGACTGGATTGCCAAATTTCATGTTTGAACAATGTTATTCTGGTGCTTATTAAGATTGCAGTAAAGACATTTTGAATTATTAAAACTCTGAAAGAGCACAACTTCTTGCCAACAATGAAAATACAAATATTTTTCAACAATGATCTGCATTTCATGCACCATTATGCAATTTTAGAGGGAATCACTGATCAAACACAGTTTTGTTTGACATTAATGGATACTGTTAAAACTGAAATTTAATCATTAGTAAATATTAAAATATTTACTTATTGTTGCAAATATGATTTTATCCTTAGATACATCTAGCAAAGTAATTGCTAGAGACGTCTTACTATATGTACAAACAGAAGAGTTTGGAAGATACTAACAAATAAGACTGTAAATATGTCCAAATTACTCCCAAATAAATAAATCTGGTTCAGACAGAATCAAGAAAACTGACGGGGTTCTTGTACTGATAACCACATGCAGAAATTTGATATGCATCAGTTTCTACCAGTTTTCCAAAAACAAGACCATGGATGGTTTAAACTTACGGCTTGAGCTTCTTCATCATCAAACTTGAGCAACTGAAGGCTGCAGTCACCCTCTAAAGGTCTGTCAAGGTCCCACACACTGTTGTTTACTTTGGCAATCACTGTGTTGTCAGCAAGGCCTTGGCTGCACCGTAAAACATAAAATATTCCACATCAAAGTAAAGAACAGGAACATGTCAACTGGGGAATGGTTCCTATAGAAATCCCTTTTAAACTCTGCTGATAATGCCAGGTAAAAAATGAAAGCTCCAGCTCCCTTGGTCACAGGGTGTTACTAATTACATTTTCTACTTAGAAATATCTACTGCCAGCAATTAAACAAATTAAACCATGGATTTTTTTAATACACAAAATTAAACTTAGAAACAATTTATGCAACATAAACATTATAAATGGATATTGTCAAGTTGGTGAGCTTTTGTTTTATAAAGCTATATTTTGGGGTATATAAACAAGCAGCTAGAGAAAACAAGTTTTCCCTTAAGAGTCCATTGTGTGCTTCTTAATTTCCTATAAAAATGCAGAATTTTAAAGTGTACCTTATATAAATACATCAAAGACACAATGTTTGGTCTGTGGAGATTTTTTGATATCCAGAAATATACTCTATATTGAATTATTGATTAAGATAACCAAAGAATACCAAACGCACAACATTTTTTATCAAAATTATTTTTTAAACTTTCTTGTGGCCAGATGATTTAATGAACTTATTAAAACAACCACAAGACTGGCTGGTGGCAACTTCTGCTTTTAATAATACAAGTGATGTGGACTATTTAAAGGAAAGCAACAATAATAACATGTTAAATAACAACACATCACAGTTCAGCTTTTGGCAATCAAATTTTGGTAGCCCCCTTTTTTATATCCTTCATTCCAATTAACTGCAATACCACTATAATTACAGCAGAGCTATCATTATGCTGACCTGATTCCACATGCCACTTGGTACGGTGTGGTCTTCCAGGACTCCGCCTCCACCACTTTCCCATCAGGCAGGGTCACCTTGATAGGCTTGCTATCCATCGCAGCTCTCTCTGCAATCAGAGAGTCGTGCTCGGCTTTCAGCTTTGCATACAAAGTGAGACGCTCGTCGATGTACTGGGGCAGTGGTGACAACTGTGGGGGAAACACAGGCTGTAAATACAAGGACTGGCAACAGTTAATAGGCTAGCAGTGTTTAATATATGCACTGGGTTAAACAGAACAGCCGACCTGCTTCCCTACAAGACAGAAACTGGTGACCGTTTGGGTGAAGCACCACAAGATAATACATGAGGCTTTAAGGGATTCTACCAACAAAAAAAGGGGAAAAAAATAAAAAACATCACAGAAATAGTCAATGCTTAAAAGCTAAGTGTAGTAAATCTTTGACTTGTCATATATATATATATATATATATATATATATATATATATATATATATATATATATATATATATATAGTGTATGATCTTTGCCACAGAAGGTAGTTTTGTCTAGTAGACACACATAAGTTTGTACATGAGGAACATAAGGTTGTACATTTGTGAGTTATTATTTCAAATTTGTGAAATAATATATGGAATCTGAACAAAAGTTGAGACCCATTCATTAAAGTAATTAGCTACTAATTTTCAAAACTGGTTTTAAACATGTTGCATATGGTGTTCAAAGCTGAAGCAAGCACAATTAATTCTAAGTTATTTTAACTGCATTTATCTGAACTGAAAATTTTTGTAGAATAATTGTGAATGTATAGGTTTAAGATAAATTAAACTAAATAAATAAATGTGTGCTTGTGTGGGATGGTTATGGGTACCATATTCTTTAGCACAGCCAGAACCAAAGCAAAACAATTATTGATGGAGCTAAAAGATAATCAGATAAGGGCTCAGGAGGAATTTTGTACTATCAATAATAATTTAAGACTTAAACTTCAAGAAATTAAAATAAATGCTGTACTTTAGATTTCTTAAAATGAATCACTTTTCTATCAGGTAGTCATTTCTATTGAAGCTTGTCCATGTTGGGAGCCTGTTTCACAGTCTAGTCCAATATGTTTTGTATGCAATGATTGTTTTGCAAATAGATCATCTTAAGCAAACCCAGGCCAAGATCCTGTTCAGATCTGGAGTTAAACATCCAGGCATATTCCAATACAAGATGACAACTTTAAGCATGACTGTTCACACCCAGTATTAAAATTCTCTAACCTGAATGACCAGATCCTAGTTTGTAATTCCTCTGTGAAAATGCCAATCACCTAAGTTAGAGTACTATTCAGGAATTTTTTTTTTTATAAAATCAGAGACATCAGCTGTGTTTCGACACAGTGCTGGACATATAGCTTAAGGAAGTTGCATCATCCAGGTGAATATACAACACACTACCACAGATTTTCAAAAACAAACATTTCCCAGCCTAGAAAACCTACTCACATCTTGCAACCTGTAATCCACTAACCAATATCATTCCCCAAACAAATCTCTCTCAGAAAACAGGATTACAACAAAGAACTTATCTTATACATAATGGAAATCAGTTTCTCATTTTAATAACAGTGCTCATAAAATATAGCTTTTAACAAGAAGTTAATTTTGCTTCTTGAGAAGAGTAACATTGATTAGTGGTCATTGGTTGAACCTCAGCAGGTTCAACAAATCAGTGAATCAATGATGTTAAGTGTCACCTCAAAACAATGAGTATTTCAAATAAATAAATATTTGTTAATCAACATTGTCTTATGCTGTCAGGTAAAGAAACCTGTGGAGGTTCCTCCACAATTAACCTAGTGTTAGTATTTATTTAAATGTTTCATGCCATACATTTATAATTTCGTTTGTTTGTGTGTTTATTGTTTTAGGTTGTTTACTATTATGGGTGCATACATTTAGTAAATACCTTTTGTTTATTGTAATTATTAACTATTTTGTTTTGCTGAGTTGAAGGACTGGCTGAAGGAGAAGACTGGTGGAAAGGCAAACCAGGAAGTGGAACAAACCATCAGGCTGCTGGAAGCAGGGGACCTGATGTTGAAGAACTTTCCTCTTTCTAGTTATAGCATTAAATATTTTGATGTTAGGTTTGATTTGTGTTTGTTATGGTGTTGTAGTTAAAATATGTTGGTTTAAATTAATTGTTTATGTTTATACATTGTTTGTCTTTGTCTCATCTCCCACCCCTTCTTGTGTGTGTAGGCTAGCCTTTGTGTTTAAATTCAAACAAAACGTGCCAAATTGTTCATTGTGGAAGGTCAGTTTTGGTTTGTTATCCTGAGTTGGTACTTTAGTTGAACTTTTCCAGGTCACCAAATTTTTGAACAGAAGGAAAATAAATAGAATTTATTATTTTTATGCCTTTGTCCCTGTGGTTTACTGGACGGACCGTAACAAAACCCATAAAATTTGTTACACACTAAATAATATTTCAAATGACAATGAAATAACCTGAGTACGAACCCATGCAAACAGACGACCCACGAGTACCTGAAAGTTACTTCTAGCAACTCACTATGAAACATTTAAACGCAAACTAAAAGTTAAAAAGTAAGTAGAAGAGCGTTTTTGATTACATTGTCACAAAGAATTCACATACAAGTCAGCTAGCCGACGCGTTAGCGCCACATTGCAGAGGTAAATGACAGCATGCATCTTACCAAAGGCTAAGCTAGCTACTAGTTGGCTTTCAACAGTGTATTTATCAAATGACAATGAAATAAACAATTATTCACACTTTTAACCGAGTTTGCCTGGTTTACGAAACAAAAGTAAAATGACATTTTAAAGTAAACGCTATGAAGAGCGTTCATTACATTTCTACCAAAGTCTGCTCAGCCATAACAAATCAAGAACGAGCCCACATTCAGAGCTAAATTATGCTATATGAGGTGAACTGCGTGCAGCAGGAAAACCGGGTGAGGGATGATGACATTTCCGGGATATTCTGATGCAACATTGCAGCTTGGGCGGAGCTTATTTGACATAAAAATAAATTTGTAAACCTCCTAAACAATTTTTGTCACGTTAAAGTCTTACGAAAACAATTAGATTTAAAATTAATAAACTAAAGTTTAAAGTGTGGTTGAAACAGATGGTTCACAATGTCTCAGTAGTACGCAACATAAAACAGGCTGTGGAGCTCCTTATTGACATCTTCCGTCTAGCACTAGAAGTCTGGGATCAGGAAAAAGGCATCTTACATCGTTGCAAACTCCATAGACTCTACCAAAACTATTACCTTCAGATTAATGTTTCCTGGTGCTATTCGCCAAATTAAGCCACCACAGAAACAGTTTCTTCCCTACGGCTGTTTCACAATGAACAAGTTACATCAAGAATTCTAACTCTAATGTGAAGACAAGCATTTTTTCTCTTTCACATCAATCTTTTTTCTTATTTTCTAATCTATAAAAACTTGTCGGGCAACATTTACATGTTCCTTTATCCTTATTTTACTCTGCCTAAAATGTATCTGTTTGTACTGAATGTCTGTACAATGTGAGCACTTATAATCCGAAGTCAAATTTCTTGTTTGTGCACATTGTATTGACCAAAAGAGAAATTTGTATTAATTATATTATATTATATTATATTATATTATATTATATTATATTATATTATATATATATATATATATATATATATATATATATATATATATATATATATATAAATATATATATTTATATATATATATATATATATATATATATATATATATATATATATATATATAATTATATATATTATCAATATTAATCACTGGAATTAGTTGGTGACTTATCATAAAGCTTAAAACTTGTCAAGAGCTCATTAAAAATTCATTCAAGCAACAAATATACAAGCTGCATTTAAAAAAAAAGTTGAATTCTTTGTTCAAAGTGAGCTTAAATCACTTAAATAAATATGTATGCTTCATAATTGACATGAGAACATCAGAAATGTAATAGTATTTGATATTTTTATCATTTTCAAAGGTTCCTTGTGTTTAAATTTCAACCACCTGAGCCAAACTGTCCACTTCAGTAGAAAGCAATTGAGCTGAATGTTCAGGAATAACACAATTGCCAAGACTAACGTCTATCATTTGCTGGAAGATGCTGGGAAACCGGTTTAGATATTGAAGGTGTAGTCAGTTTAATATCAGAAAGTACTGAGCAGATGCCAGAAATCTATAGAAGCCCATATGAACAAGTGAATATTCCCTACAGAAAAGATTGAGGGTGTGGCAAAACAACAACTGGGATACTTAACCAAAATTGTAAAATGTGTGTTTGTCTCAAGGTGGTACTAGGAAACCTAAAAAACATTGTACCAGCTGCTAAGCATAGTTAGACCAGGGGGTGTTTCATGGTCAATAACCATGGAGTATTGCACAAAGTTGGTGAAATTAAAGATGGAGGTGAATGTGGAAATAGTTAAAACTAACCTTAGATCAAGAATTAGAAAGTTACAACCCAGACACAATAACTACAAACACATAAAATTGGTTTGGAGTTGGTAAAGCAGGGAAAGATTAAGTTTGTGGAATGGACCTGACCTGAACACTTCTGAAAATCAATTTACTAGATACAAACCAGATATATGCAAAGAAAACCAACCAATAGCTTTTAACTATTCTGCTAGAATAGTGTGGTCTACTGAGATAGAAGCTTATTGATGGTTTTAAAGTCAAGCTTTCTCTACAAACTGCTAAGTTTCATTTAGCCAAAAATTAATGTACAAATAAAATGTGTGTATGTATGTGGAAGAGTGTATCTGTATGTGTAATTTTGATGTGACTGTGAAAATCAACAATATTCAAATTCAGGCACATTTAAGGGAGGCACCCAAGTGTCACATCAGACCATATCAGAAACTGCCACTGCTCATAGAAAACCTTTTAAGAAAAGTGGAATACCTTGCTTCAGTAGACAATAGCTTGACTCATGAACATCAAGGGACATTGTTAAGTTTTATTTGATGCTCAAAACTGCAGCATTTAACTTAAAAAAAATATACTTTTTACATATTTGTTGAAACTGTCACTACGTCATTACAGTATGGCACGAGATAGGCAATCTGTGAAAAAAATTGAGCTGGAGAAGATTGATCTTGCTGAGTTGTTTAATATAATACATAAGATTTCTGCTGCCAATAAAACCCTTGAAGACATGGCAATAGGAGCAGCATTATGTCACTCTAAAATTAGACAGAGAGTAAAGTCTGCTTCTGGTTCATGCTTTAGGGCAGCCGTTTTCCAAGTAGAATGTTGTTCAATCGATTCTCCCTGTAGCTATTTTTCATCTTACAAAATGAGTGGGTGTAACCTGGTGTAAACATGACCTGAAATATGGGAAATATGACATCTCACTGTGTGCAAATTGAGTCTCTGTCCTATTTTGAACTGAAAGTCTTTCCATACTGGTGTATGTTAAGTCCTTTTTGCATACAAGCAAAAAGGCAGTGAAGAGAGCATATTCCTTTTTTTTGACAGTTTTTTATTTATTGTGTGATTTGACATAAAAATGAAGATATTCATTCTGTAAGCTATAAGTGTTGGTTTTATATGGGTAATTAGTCGAAAAACTCTAAAACTAGGGAGAATTTGGGAGAGGTCAAAGAAGAATTCTCACTGCATATTTTCTCTGCTAATGATGGAAAATGGAAAACATGTCATCCATGTTGGATTTACCTTAATTTCATTAATTAAGGTAAATCCAAAGATGAATTTGCCTTAATAGACTATTAAACAAATGTTTGCATTGTCTTCTATAGTCCTCTCCATATCCAGTTATTATGCTATATTGTTATGCTATGCAAAAGCATTTATTTCCAGCCAATTTGTGTTTTTAATTGCTTTTTACTATGATAGATATCTAATTATATAAAACTTTAATTATACCAACATGCATTCATGTGTTGCTCATTCATCATGGAGAGCAAGAGCACATTTTCAATCATTAAACAGATGTAGCAACAAATAGTTCACACTCACAATTCATCATTATAAGACATTATTATTCTTTTAGCTGGATCAAATCATATCGTTGATTGCTTCACTGAGTATACAGAATAACTGAGGTCATGCCTGTCCTACATTTCCTTCTGCCGTGCTCGAAGGCGCCAGACTCCAGACAATATGTGCATCTCAATTAAAACAAAACGCTGGGTTTAAACTTGTGGCACTCTCCGAGGGAATATAAAAGAAGCTCCTACTGCTTGCCACGTTATCCTGCTGTTTCTCGGCTTGTTGTGAGGCAAGAAAAGTCTTGAATAATTAACCTTCAAGCGCTCAAAAAATCAGGCACCATATTTTATTTCTTGGCTGTTGTTTAGGCTTAGAAGACTCCTGCTGTTGATATGGCTGACTTACACTGCTGAGTGCCTGTTTCATCGGATAAGCCAAGCAAGCAATAGATTACAAACAATACATCATAGATCAACGAATAATGAAGGGGTATGTATTTTTAAATGCTCAGTACAGACTTAATAGTAGTTACATAAAATATACTAAATTCTGCTTTACAAAGGCCTTTATTCTCTGAACTTTTTTATATTTTTCACTGTGACAAATGTCTGTATTTTGCCTTGACACTTTATACAACAAACTAACATAAAGTTACATATAGCTCTGAAGCGAGAGACAGAGGATGAATAAATCATTTCTAGTTAAGCCCTTTTAATCTTAAAATCCAGAGCAACCACCATGTACAGATCTTAAAAGTGCATAGAAGCTATCTAAATATTAAAAAGGAATCAATCAATCATAAATAAAATGTCAGAAAACAATTATGCCTAGTCAAATGAAATCAACCATACCTTGCAAAACAAAATGTGTGGAAGATATCTTGCACAGTACATCACCTTGAATACAACATGATGGTAGCAGTATCATGCTGTGGGATGCAGCATGATACCAGGACAGGTGGTCAGATTTCAAACAGGGTTGAGGTTCACCTTCCATCAAGACAACAACCCTAAACATTATACAGAATCTGCAAAGGAGTGATTTAGATCCCAGCATATTTCTGTGTTACAAGGACCTAATCAAAATCCTGATCTAAATCAACTGAGAATCTGTGGCACGTCAATTAAAATTGATTTTCACCAATGCCCTTAACCCAATTGACTGAGCTTAAGGTATTTTGCAAGAAAAACTAAACAATCACCCTTACATAATGAATAAATGTTAAAGTATACAAACATACTTCAAACACTTTCTGCTGAAGTGATAAAAAAATGTGGCCATTTAAAACTATAACATTGGAGGAGAACATCTTCAACATACATATGAAAACTCTTTCGAAATTTTGTTTGTATAAAAAAGATATAAAAATGAACACAATCCACTTCACAATAATGGACAATGCTAATAAAATACAGAGGTTTGTAACACAACATGAACAAATTTAAAAGTTCAAAATAAATTAGTAGTTGTCAAGGCATCAACACTGATACCAAGAATCAGGTCACATTTACATTGCTTTTGAAATTAATTAAAACAAAAAACTAAAGAAAATAAGACCTACTCAATAGAAAATAGGTCTCTAGTTTAAAAAATATATCATACATAACAGGTAAAATACCTTGAGTAGATCAATAAAGCAGCACTAAGAGAGAATAAAAGGCTGTGAGGAAATCTAAAATTGTTTATTCATGCTGGTAAAGCAGGAGTAGAAATAAATAAATAACCAACTCAATAAAAGTCTCCACAAAGTGAATGTATTCCCAACCCTTTGAGAATAAGTTTTATGTACCTTATCTTTCACAGTCCTTTCTGCTTTCTGTAGATATTCTTCTTTATTTTTTATGGCCATTAGGTGTCAGTAGTGAAGCCTTAGAAAGCTACAGACCAAACAAACAACAGCAGGTCTCGAATAGTGTCCTCAGCCTTCAGGTTTCACTCCCCCACAATGCAGCACCTGACATTGTCACCTCCCTCACAGAAGTTTTGATAGCAGCAGAATTTGTCAACAGGAATCTCTGGAGACAAGAGCCAGCAGCTCCAGCGCTTCTCTCCTCGCTCAACAGTTAAAGGAAATTACAGAAGCAAATATATGATGGGATTTGGTCCAAATGCATCATGAATATTTTATGCAATGATCACATCCTTTTCAAGTGCAGTCTGTGAAACCATTGTTTGCAGTTGTGTGCATTACATAAAACAATATTTCAAATGAAAGGGATTTGTAGATGTTAGGGAATTCCTTGTGCAACAACCTTTCTCATTTTTCACTCAGGGGTAGTCCAATCTGCAAAACAATAGATGGATGATGCAAGAAAGATGTAAAATCTGGAGATGAAGAGGATAAAAGGAAGTGATAAGATTGGCTGCTGGAGGAAGGAGCAGAGAGTGAAGGATATCTTGTTAGGATCACCAAATGCCTCAAAGCAATTTTGAAAGTAGCAGAAGTCAGAAAATAATAGCATTCTTACTGCCAAGACCAAAGGAAGTAACTGTGTCTGTCTTCCTAGGGCAAACTACACTATGAAAAATGCCTGGCATTCAACTGGCCTTTGTGATGGGAAGTGATGACACCAGGTCAAAGACAAGGGCCCATAGTTCACCCCAAACAGGCAGACAACCATCTGCTCCAAAATTCATGAGATCTTGCTCCAAGCTACTTGTCAGTGCTGCTATGTTTCTTTCAATGACTATCTAAACACTGTTGACTGTGTACACATTGGTGTTTACCCAGAACCTAAATTAAGTTGGTCCACCCTGACCATAAGGTTCTGTTCACTTTGGATTAAAGAAATTGGATGCAAAAATTTCAAGGGCAGTAGGGGATTAGACAAGGATTTTTAGAGAGTGGTATGGTGCTGTGTATTAGCCCTTACATATGAATTGTGTCAAGTACATTAGCTTGGAAAATGTAATTTTCAATAATTCCAAAAAACATTAATTGCTTTTATGGTATCATATCAACATTTCGATTAGAATGTCAAGCATTTCTTAGTCATTGTGTGTATGAATGAATATTTTTAACTAAAAACCAAATAACTATCAGAAGACTTTTGCTTTAAAAAGTGTTTGAGCAAGGGTTACAGTTTTGATCTGCTTTAGCTAGTTTAGCCAAATCATTAATGTTAATGTCAAATTTGCTAGCAGTGTGAGCTTAAGCAAAGGTTAACCTGTGTTGCCAGGGGAAATGCTTAAAGGGTGGTTAGAATGAATTGAATCCAATTTAGTGGTGATTTGCGTCTTTTTCATAAACCCATTCCTTTTATAGTTTCTTTTAAACATAAAATAAACCAGATGCTTTTATAAAAGATAAAGCGAAGATGCTTTTCTTTCATGATTTTCTTGACTAGGAAGATGTGTTTATTGTGACAGAAGGGATCTGCAGGGTGTTTATCTCTTTGCTATTTCTTGGCTCTTTAGTTTTGAACGGCTTCATTTTGTACTTAGTTTTTAGGGTAATCAAAGAAGCTGAGAAATGTAGTACACAAGGTATAATTTGTACCCACTTTGACAATCAAAAATGAAAGCGATTTACAATAGAGAAATCATGATCTACTTTGTAACAGGGCCAAGAAAAGGTCACATACAGTACTGTGAAGAACTACTTTACCCCTGAGAACTTACTTCTGTTGATTTTTTAAATGTATTTTAGTGTTTCAGATCATCAAACACATTTTAATATATATGTATATATATGGCAACATCTTCCAAAATTATAGCAGTTTCTTCCAGCCCATTGATCTGCATTTTTCAAACTTAAATGTGCTTTAAGTGTCTTTAAGTTATTTAATGTGTTGTGAAAAGTTTTTAACATTGTTTTCTCTCTGTCTGGTCATTTAAAAAGTTTCCTCCGCACCCAGTGAGTCACCTACTTTGTGGTCTTAATAAAAATTGAAATGCTGTCTATGAAGGTATGCAATAATGTAATTTACAATGTTGCTCCCTGCTATATTCAGAAAAGCATAATAAACAGTGTTGCAGAGCACAGCCTTGCTTTGCTTTGGATTTCAGAATCCCTTTAAGACTGACATGAGTTAAAATGTTTTCTACACATTTACAAGAAAATGAAAAACATGTAAACAGTGCTTTCCTTTTCATTTAAAACTGTCTATTGAGTGGCAAGTAATCTTCTGTACTTGGCAACCTCATGCTGCTCAGAAATCTGGAAGTGGGAGTAAAACTCATGTACATTCATGTGAACCTTGTTTTTCTCCTTAAATCATGCCATAACACAGAAAGAAAACTGAATTTGGAATATAAATAGCAGATGCTTATAAGCTGACAAAAATGCATTTTATATTTACCTATTGATCAATTAATTTAAGGTGACAGCTGTACATTATTATAAAAAAAGTACTCTCATCTGTTCACTGTTTTTATTCCCCTGGATAAATATTGGGAGTTCTTCATTTGAGTATGAATGCAAGTAACACACTTAAAGTTGGTTCATCAGATCTCCATCAACTTTATGTTGCTTACACCTCAACATTGGTACATTGGATCCGCATTCACACATAGGGGTTTGTTTCTGGGTCGTCAGTCTCCCTCAGCTGAGCTTCCTGCAGAGCCTCTGGTTCACACAGAGGTTCTCGCTTAGAATTGAAATTCAAATGCTGAAGCACATGAAAGAGGTGTGACAGCAGTCAAATAAAGCACAATAAAAAGGGGGAAAACTTTTTATTTTTTCCAGTAATATAAAAGAAAGAAATACTCTCATCTAGGTTCAAGTACTGAGCTCTATTTTTTTTTATTCTAATCATTTCCTGCTTTACAGTGATGTGAAATGAAGATATAAAATATGCTGGAGTAAAGCCAACCAAATCATTTGGATCTAGAGACTTGAAATGGTAACTGGTAATGTTGAACTGAAATGCCTTGCAAGAAAAAAATAAATTTTTTATCATGTATTTTTGTTATACAAAACAAAAAGAGTATTGGATCAACAGTATTTTTTTTTTACCATAAACCAAGTGTTGTAGCAGTTTTTCTTTACACAGTAAAGGTTTATTATTGTAATTATATAAATGTGAAAATATTACTTCTGAATTAATTATACTGAAAAGGAACAAAAAGTCAACAATTTGGAACTTTTTTGTCAACAGTTCATTCCTTTATATTTTTTTTAGTAAGTGAATTATAAAAATACCTCTTGTATCACAAGAAAACAACATGTTGCTTGATTTTGTGAACAATTTAACATCAACTCTTCTGCTGTGTCTCATAAATATATGAGATATTCAACACAAAATAAATAACAACTTCGGCTCTATATAAGGTACCGAACATAAGAACATTTTCATAAGATGATTCTCATCTCGCGAAGATGTTCTTATGCTGAACATCCTCAACACAAGGTGAAGAACATCTTCTGTTCAACATAAGGTGTTGAACTTAAAAGATATTTTAATGTTGAACATCTTCAACATAAACTGAGTAACATCCTATCCTTCCCACCCCACACTGAACTTTAGAACATCCCCATGAGAGGGAGATGTTCTTCATCTTATAAAGATGCTTTCATGATGAACATCTTCAACATAAGACGAAGATCATCCTATCCTTCCTACCCTAGGTTGAACATAAGATGAAGAAAACCCCACATTGAACACAAAATGTTCAAAACAAGATGTTCAAGAATATCTTTATGCTACGAAGATTTTCTTCACCATATGAAAATGCTCCTGCGTTGAACATCTTCAGCACAAGAATTTGTTCAACATCTTATGCTCAAGATCCCGTGTAGGACAGTATGTGCAAACATACAATGAAGCACCCATTGGGCAGTGAAATGTCTACTCATGGCGTCAGCAAGAAACCAACCAGCAGAATTCAACATACCTTCATATCCACCATATCTAATTTATTTTTATTATGTCTTAGATTGTTGATGTGTGGGGTTAGGTGCAGATTGAGAGTGCAGGTGCAGGTCAAATACAAGTTCAATTCAAACATCAATCCATTTTCTTTGAAATGTGTGTGTGGGGGTGTGTGTGTTTGTGTGTGTGTGTGGGGTGTGTGGCCTTTGAACTTTTTTTCTGGTGTTTAAATGATTTTATGCAAAATGACCCATAAGACAATCCTTTTACCCTCGAGGTGTACAGCCCACATGGAAATATAAACAAAAACAAAGTATCTCTTTTTCTACTGACGGGGTCAATTTAGGAAAAGTCATAAAATTTCAAGTCGGAAAAAGATTATTTAGGGCGGCGGTTTTCAAAGTGTGAGGCGCCTCCTGCCAGAGCACTTTAGGGAGGCGCAGGAAAAAGTAAACCGGAAAAGCTATCTGCTTGCTGTCTACTGATGTGAGAGAAAGCGTCTTTTACGCACCGATCAACTCTGTGGATTTAGGAAAAAGTTGGTACTGTGGGGTGCGCGTGTGGAGCGGGGATCAGTGGAAATGTTTGATGTTTTGGCCAGTGAGACGTCGGACCACTATTTCAAATCCAGTAGTCAGACTACAATTACTTATCCAAATCATTTTTGCGTTACTATCTTCTTTTGTTATTTAATCTATTTCCTCTACTCGTCTTGTCGAGTGACCGACGTCTCTATGCAACAGAAATGTAAACAATGGAGGGAGATGCGCATTTTGTTGGTGGAAAAACTGGAACTATTTTGAGTTTCTGTCGCCAAGTCCGATTATTATAAGCGGCTTTGGGCTTCATCTTTGAAAAGTAAACAAATTTAATGAGCGGCGGGTTCGCCTTTTGGGCTCGTTTTGAGCGGAAGTTACTCATTTGGGCTTGGAAATAAGCAGAGACTCATAATAAATCCCAGAATTTGTCCGTCATTAAGGTAGTTTTAGTCAGTCTCTCCGTCTTCATCATTTCCCGGATGATCCGTCCCGCTGTGTCTTTGTTAATGTCAACTTAATTAGCTTCGCGTTGCGCTCCAGAAAACTGCAAACATCGAGACCAATTTGAACAGCGCAATAAACGTGAAAACAGCCACGAATAAACGTGTCCGTAGTTGGCAATAGTTATAATGGCAAGTTAGCACCGTTATAATTATTAATATTACGGTAAGTGTCACAAATCTGTGCAGCCATGTGAGCTGCGGAGCTGCAGGAGGAGCTCTGTGCGCTGCGACATCAAACTCAGGGGCGTAACACAGAATCTGGAGGCTGGGGGGAGGGGGGCTTTAAAATCCTTCTTAAGAGTTTTCCAGACAACAGTGGGCCACACAAATTACTCATGTTTTTTATTTTTTGTACTGTTTTTTGTACAATCTCCTCTTCAGTTCAACCTTATCAGTGGAGACACATTGTTGATGTTACCATTATAAAATAGCTTACAATTAAGTATTGGCAAAGATCAATGTGATTTTCACAGGAGGCAGAGCGTTGTTGTTAGCAGCTGCTGAAAGTAACTAAAAAGTTAATTTTAGTGTAACTTAGTTACTTTCCAAGTCAAGTAGTCAGTAATCTAACTAAGTTACTTTTTCAAGGAGTAATCAGTAGTCCGATTAAAGTTACTTTTTCAAAGTAACTATGCCATCACTGGTTTTGGCCAGAGCGGGGCTGAAGGTGGAGTTTTTACAACTCCGCCCCCCTCCGGGGGCGCAGCAGACATTGTGCTCCTTGGAGGGGGGCTCACCCTTTCATACTTTGAAAACCCCTGATTTAGGGTATTTTTCTACAGTTAAACATGCTAGTGGACAACACAAAGGTTAATTGCAAACACAAGTACAAATGTTTTTGAGAAAGTCTCTGCCAGTTTTGCACACTTAGACTCTGAAGTGTCATCCATTTGCAAATTAACTGAAGTTCAGTCAGACTGGATGGAGATAACCGTTTCCGTTTTCAGACAACATATTCTAAACTGACTTCAGATCTGGACTTCTAACATGTACATGTTCTTGGACCGAACCAGCTGTCACCAAATGTTTATGGTTGCTGACCTGGACAGTAATCCTCTTGCTAAGGTTTAAGTTATTGAATAATTAGGAGATTTCAGGAAGCAATTGATTGCACTGGATTTTATTTAGCTTTATCAGAGTAAAGGGGGCTGAATAAAGCAATACACGTTTCAGATTTTTATTCTTAAACAAATTATAAAAACAATGTATAATTTTCCTTACGCTTCATTACAATGCACTGCTTTGTGTTGTTTTATCATATACAATTTCAATAAAATACATTGAACTTTGTGACTGTAACTGGATGAAATGTGGAACAATTTAAATTGGTATTAATACTTCTGTGTGAAGCACTCTAATCAGACATTTAAAATATATGTTATGTATACCATTTCTTAAAAGCATAAAGACAAGTCCTGTTTTAGCAAGACAGTTGTGGTGGTGGTGAGGAAACTGTCATCACTGCATTGCTACAAAAATGTCAATTTTGAAGAAAGATTGTTTTTTCTAAAACTCTCTGGTGCCAAGAAAACAAATGAAAGCAGGAAACACAGAGGACACTAGAAAAAAAAACCCCAAAAACACTAAGCTTTTTTTTCTCCTGATTGCATTTTAGCAAGAAAAGAGAATGAGTTGATGTGGAAAACAACAAAATGTACATCCCATTACACCTCGAAGGAACATTTACTGGCTCCTTTCCACAGCCAGGGGCAATGGCAAATCAACCGGTAGTGGTTTGTTTGAGACGGGTGCGGGCGGCGGAGAACAGAGAAGAAACGCGATAGAAGGATTAGGTTGGAATCTGGTCCCTTATCATTCAGTTCAGTCTGCTGGCTCAGCAGCAGTGAGCAAATTGAAGTTAACAGGATATGTGTAGCTACCTTCACAGCAATATGTGAGCCAAGCCAACCCTGTCTGTCATTAGAGGATTACACTTTATGTCCCCCGCTTCTTCAAAAAGAAGCCTGATGCATCCACAGCACTGGCTCTCCCTAAAACAAAAACCTCTTCAAACATTTGTTAACATGAGAACTACCCTGAGATGCAAAAAGAGCATATATTTTAGTTTTTTAATAGCTGAAGTAACAATACATCATTAAAGTGATATTTGTTATTTGAAAAATACATCATTTATATAGAAAGGAGGACATATGCTTTGCAAAAATATTTGTAACCCTAGAAATTTTCCATGTTTGTCACACTGCAAATGTGTGGAAAAGAGTGGTGTGCTTATATATTCACCCTGAAAATTACTTCCTGCTTCACCAAAGCTGGAAGTTCATAACAACTTAAATCTCAACATCTCCAATCCCAAGGAAATGGTTATAATGGGAAAAGTGTACCTCAATCACTAGAAATAAATCAAATCAGAATTGAGTTTATTTGTCACGTTGTCAAACAAGGAATTTAGCTTTGGTTCCTCTTTTCTCTTAATGAAGACATTTTAAATTCAAATGTATAAAAAATAGTTGTTGGGAAAGAAAACTTGCTTTTGAAAACATGTACGGCATGTTTGACTGTTAAGTGTTCATCAGTGTGACCGCCTGGACAAGCAAACTGTGCCATTGAGTGATCTCTGGTTTTTGCAAATAGCACTCTATACTACTGATCTAATGGCAAAAGTGTAAGCAGTCTGTGACTTCTCCAGAAGTCCATTGTTATCTCCACAGTCTTGAGCTGGATAAGCTCCAGGTGGTTCTGCTTGCCCCAGTGTGAAGGTATTTTTGTCCCCTTCCATCCAACAAAAGGTTAAAAAGCATCAGGTTAGGATCAGATTGATTCCCAATAGGACATATCCTCAGGCAGTGAAAGCCCTCTGCTTTTATAAGCCCTTATCTGCTTTGTCTAGTGAGCTTGGTCCCCCTCAGGGTCTTTTTCATACACATCCCTACTTATAAGTATTTATTTATTTAGGTCATTATCTACTTTTTCTAACCTTCTTTTTATGTTTATGTATTATGCATAGTTTTGTCTGCTTTGAGTGCAATATTAAACTAATTTCAGATTATTTTTATAACAATGAAAATAAATCTGGCTTGAACTTATGCATGTTTAAAGGAAATGTGCAGCTGACATTTTTTCCCCAATATTTTTTTTTGAAAAATGTATCAATCTCAGTTAGATGAAATAGAAACTGTCTGTAAAAAGGTATTTTCAAGTCGAGTCACACAAAGTTGCATTTACATCTGGAGTCTGACTGACAGACTGACAGACATTCACATAAGTATGCTTTGATCTAAGCCATTACATCTGCAGCATCTACTGGGTTTAATTCCAGTATTTCTCTGTATTTAGCTTGAGCTTCTTATGTCAAGTACCATGTTAAAAACATTCCCACATTACAACACTGCACTCGAATTTGGATGTTTCAACAAAGAGATACTGTAACAAGGTTTGTTATAATTTTTGTAGGTACCTTGTTCCGTGAGTTGGCTGTGTCTTCTGTGACTTGTAGCAAACATCTTGTCGTTACACAGATCTCTGCAGCTGCTCCAAAGTTACCAAGTAGTTCTTGATTGCTTGCCTGGCCTGTTGGTTTACAGAGACAGATATGGCTTGATAGGTTCAGATTGAACTAGTATTCACCTTTCTCTGTAGACTGATCACCCATCTGTCTTTTGGATTTCTTGTTATTCATGATGCTGTTTCTTCTATAGTGTTCTCCAACAAAGCTGTGTACAACCCAAGATAAAATTACATATAGATAAACTTTATATGTGAATGCTGCAGGTGGTTGGTTGCACTAGATTTTATTTGGGGGTATTAGAGTAACAGTGAATGCAAATAGATATCACATTTTAACTGTGTATAAATTTTCTTCCATTTCAAAACTGATTCAGCTTATCTCATTAAAAAAACAAAAAAACAAGACTTTATCATGTTTGGTTGTAGCGTGGCAAAATGGTGAAAAGGTCATGCAGTATGATTTTGTTTGTAAGATACTACCTTACACAACCTCAGGCAGAAGGTAAACTCCTTTTGAATACAAACATATATTACGCCAGGTTTATTCACTTCAGCAACAGGATAAGCCCCCTGAGATCAACCTGCTCATTAGTAGCAAAATAACAACTTAATCAACCCAGGTCTTAATACAACTTTCCTCTTCCGAGTCTTTCCCTCATCATCATGGTGAAAGCTGCACCACAGAGCCTTGGTGATCCATACAGGTAAGCTGCATTAATCTCACAAGTTCCCATTTCATTTTACAAATTGAAAAGCATCTAACAAAATCCAGAAAGCGCATACATTTGTATCAGGAGCGTGAAACTTAATATTTTATTTTCTAGCTGACAGGAGCAGGAAAACAAAACAAAGCCCTGTCTGAGGATGATTTAAATAACATTTGTTTTCACATTTCTCTGACTTCTACCAGTATGAAAATAAAAATAAGGAGCATTATTTGCTTTGTTCAACATGTTTAAAGAATATCAAAATGTGACATCTGCTTAAATAACCATGTAAAGATGTTGCTCCCAGACTTGTAGAATCTTTATTTCAACAGATTAAAGTTCAACAGGACATCAAAAACATTGCCATAATTCACCACACAGCAATTTGACATGTGCCCATTAGAAAGGTCGTTGTCCAGTTACCATTCACATCATTAGATCATCTCTCTTTATGGTTTCAGACACCATGTTAGCAGGCACAACAAAGCTAATAGTTGGACTCTTCTTTGTGCTACACTTGTGTTCCCAATTACATGTCTGCTTTGAAAAACAATGGAAAAGAAAAATTAATTTACCATACCTAGGTTTTCTTATTTTAAGATTTTATGTTTTAAGTTGATACTTGCCTTTTAAGTTATTTGCCTTTCTGATGTCAGTATTCCTTCTTTAATAAAAAGAAAGATTTAATGAAAAATAATCTAACAAAGGAAAAAAATCTGCATTCATTTATGAGCTATCACTTATCTCCTCAGTACCAAAACTTTCTAACAAACAGTAGAGTTTGTTATTTATATTTCTTTCATGTCTTCTAAAGGTTTGACACTGTGATGTCTTTCAAAGACAAATCAAATGTGAAGCTTTTTCCACAGTGGCAAAGAAAAATTTACTTTTGACTGTTCTTCTTTTCTGGCAGTGCTAAAATTGGGTGAAAATTTAGTTTTAAATCTTTTTAATTTTAAGACTTTATTTGGTTGCAGTAATTATTGGTAAAATAGTAAAATTTTCAACACTATAAGACTGTCATCAGAAAATGCCTTGCATTTTTACATTTTAACCATAATGTGGCCTTAAAATGACAAAAGCTTTCACCTTGGAACAAATCCCAACTTTGAAGGTTATGATGTAAGAGTTTCTGTTGAGAAATCCGATTTTCTTTTAAACCATCCATTGGAGTGTCAGTTTGCAGTATCCTTGGCTCAGTATATCTTTCAAAACTGCACACTGTCAGTCACAAATGTGACTAAATTCACTGTGTACTTCCAGTTGACTAGCTGTGAGACGATGTATCAATGTGAAAGGCTGTCTATCATGTCCGCCAACAGCTCATGGCAGTAATGGTAAGCCTCGGCCAGAGTCCCACCTCCAGACTCTCAGAGAACAGTTGCTTTTCATTTTGTGCCATCATCTACACAAAAAAAAAAATCTTCAGGCCATGCTTTGACAAATATTCCCTTGTTCAAGCTTTCCTCAGGTAGGAAAGGGAAAAGCTTAGCTAGTGATCTGAGATAATTTCTTATCTTAGATGCGTGAAATTGAGCTATATGTGTATCTGAACATGAAGGATACAGTGAGTGATGCAGTGAGTGAAATTCCCCTGAAGGTGCTACTTTTGTTTCTTTCTAGTTTTATCATGCTGCATATTCAACATGTTGTTTTGAGAGTATTCTTATCTGTAAACAAAGTGTTTGAATAGCTAGAAGTAACATTATAATTTATAAATCTTGCAGAAATATTTGAATAGAACGTACGCAAATGCTGAGGCACAGGTGCGTTTCTGTTTTATTGTGTTTCCTGGTTACAATGCCAATGTCATTTAATTTTTCATCATCTGCATTTTGGTTTACCTGAAATAGATGCCTGGAATTGTTATGCTGCAACTTTATTAGATGCACTATCTTCATGCACTATTGAGAGGCAGAGTGACAGGAGTATTATTATCTGCCATTTCCCAGGGATGAATCTGAAAAAAATAAATATATTGTTTCTTAGTTGTCACAACAGCACCTGTTGGAGTGTTATTTCAGGGTTTTTTTTTATTTATATTTTTTTAAAATTTGGGCTTTTTATTCTTTTGTTTCATCTTGAAAATGCAAATTCTGTGAACAGATGATCACAAATTATTTCTCCAAGCACATTTATTCACACACAAATGGAAAGAGAGGAAGACATTGTGGTACACATAATGAGACATACACAATTCAGCAGCACCTGCTGTACAATGCAACTTATGGAGATGGAACCTGATGCAGAATCCAGTGAACCGGATAGCACATGAATAAAGCAGCAGGGAGACGGATGGAAAGGGGGGTCTGGAGTCCTCCCTCTGCGCTCATTTCCTTCAGAGCAGGTTGAGAGGCATCCTTGGCTTTAATCAGGCTCACCTAAGCATACCTCAGCACTGCTGCACCATAATGATGGATAGCCTGGAGCAACACCTGGAAAAGAAAGGAAAAAACACTCTCTTTCTCGAAGGTACAGAGTCAAAGACAGTTCAGGAATGTATGCAACATTTTTTGTAATTGTTATGTTCTGTTGTTGTGCTTTATTTATGTCTGGGAATCCTAGTCATCTTCAGCATCCAGACCTTTTGGATTTAAGCAGAATTAGTACTTTCAAGACATTTCTGGGAGATGTGTCATACATAACTAATGTGTGGGTTATTCCTTTATGCCTCTGGAAGGACATCGTGTAGAGCTGATTTAAAGATGTCTTCTAACTCAGCACTGTACAATACATTCTGCTGAGAAGTGCCACAGGGCCAGTTTAATCTGTTCACACAGTCTTTTTCATGCTTCATGTCTTCAAGGGCTATTGCCTTGGAGAGCTGCTTTTGTAATTGTAATAAATAATGTATGATTAATATGCCTGATTAAACAGTCTGGGAATCCTCTCCCTGTGGGCAACACTACTTCTAGCAGAATAACAAAGATTACCTTGGAGCTTTCCGCTCTTGTCACACCATTGTTTGATAAAGAGTTCGACAGTCACTCCAGATCAAAGCACACCTTTATGTAATCCATCTTTGCAGGTTCACTTTTATTCAGTTTGAAAGTCTCAGCAGAATCAGAGGGGGTGAGGTTTTAGGATGTGAAAGATTTCAGGTGGGCTCTTCCTCTGCTGCTGCATGGTTCTGCTTTTCATCTCAGACAAAACCAATTCTCCAAATTGGAAAATGGTGTTTAAGGCTTATGAAATATGTGTACAAAAAAAGTACTGTAACATGACACACTTTTTAAAATAAATTAAATCAGTATTACACTTTATGGACTCGCTGGTGACCAGTTTGTATAATCACTCACATTGATTCTTTTATTAACTGGGATAGATGTTTTGTCCTAACTGGAGTTTCTGCAGGACAGCTCAAAAATTCTGCTAAAAATCAACTTATTGTGGTTGAGAAAGATAGAATGGTTTTCTGACAACAAATCTTCTGTCAGTTTTTACATCTGCAGCCCAGGTTTAGCAGGTTTACTCTCTGCTATGAAATGTTATTTAAGGACACATAAAAAGTGCTACAAAGTATTATTTTTTTATTTGTGTATAGTACATTTAACAGGAAAGAACAGTCTTGTTGGGAAAATTTGCTCTCTTTACTGTGTTCAGGATCTAATCTTTAAAACAACTGCTTAAGGAATGCTTAATATACAAAAATAACCTTTCACTGTAATTAATTGTTCACAAGTGTTCATCAGACCAAAGCAACTATAAATAAGAACTCCTTTGGTTGATGGAGACAACGCACAACATGAATCCAGATGGGTGATGGATTCTCTGTTTGGGTTGATGAGAAGCACAATAGATAGTTGAGTGGGGTTTTACCTGTACTATTATTTTTTGTAAATGGGTTTGCACTGACTTGAAAATATAGAAAAAGTGCATCCTGTATCGATTATATTTCATACACCTCTTAGAATTTAAAATACTGAACAAGTTTGTATTCCAAGGCTCAGTTGGCAACCCTGTTGACACTGGCTGTCAATACATAGCCTACGGCACATTGGCTTTTAACTTTCTGATTGCAAAATAGGTAATTGTGTTTGTGTTATAAAGTGTTTCATAGTTTATGAAACACTTTATTTTTTTATTGCAATTACATTTAGCCAGAGGAAGGTAGCAACTTCAAAATAGAGTAAACATATCTACAACTCAGAAGCCATTGGATTTGCAGAACACCACAGTAAAGGCTAAGTTATTTTATTAATACAATTTTAAATATTAAACATTTAAACTATAAGTGAAACCTTTAATGTCATTTTTTCTGGCATTAGGTGTTGGTTGTCTTTTTTAATCTACTATGTTACTAAGCTCACAAGCTCTCACTGCCACTTGTGGCTTAATAATCGTGAAAACCTTTTTTACACTCCTAATTTACTTAAATTATCTCCATTTACAAAATCACCTTTTGGAAAATTACATTTAACAACTGTAGACCAAATCAGTCTCATTGTCCTTTCTACCATCTACCTCAGCAATTTCCTGTACCAGGTCATTATTACCTGCTCTTATAGAAAATCAGAAGCTCCATTTCTCTATTTGGGACATTTTTCTTTAACGGGGTTTTGTCCTGTGCTCTATAGACCTTTGGTGTCAGATGCTAAGCATGAAAAATTACATTTCCTGCCTGCTGTAACTGATGCTGACAACACCAAAACTTTCTTGTTATAAATTCCTCCTATATGTCAGGCTTCCTTGGACTTCAAGGTCAGAATCTTTGTCCACAATGGGCCCCTGATGTATGAAGAGCAGAATGCTATTAGGAACTCATCTACTTTTGAGGGACATGCCCTGTCCCTGCACTTCAGCTAATGTATCAGATGGGACCACCACCACAGGCGGTCAAGAGAATGAAAGAATGGCGTCTTTCTAATTTAACAGCCATTGTCTTTGACAGGCACTGACCTCTGGTAGACAGAGGTCCTTGAACATGATTTCAGGGTTTGGGGAGAAATAGAAGTTATTTAGTCTGATGCGTTGCAAAGCCACTCTTATAGTCCAACAATGCAGAAGGCTGCAGCACGTCTGTTGAACTCTGCAGATTAACTGTTTAACTACTGTTTGCTGCTCTGCTCATCTTGGGCATTTTTAGAGTTCTTACCACCTTCTTTGTATTGAAGGAAATCTGTTGTCTGTCTCTTTGATTAGAGACAGACAAGGACCTGCCTAGATTGTGGGTGGGAGTTGTGCTTGAAGAGGCCTTGTGCTTAATCCGCTGCCAAACTGACCAGAAACTTTTCTTGGTAAACTCCTCTTCCACCTTATTGTTCAACTCAATTGGAATGTTATTTAACCTTCCACTGAAGAATATCCTTTCTATCTTTCAGCTTTTTTCCTCATCCTGTCTTTTTTTTGGGCGCATGGGGGGAGGTGATGGTGACCATTTGAGCTAGAATGAAGTTGTCCACACAGAACATGATGCAAGTTGAAAAAAAAATGGAGGTGGAAAAGAGGTTTCCCCAGTATATTATGCTTTACTGGTTTAAGGCATGATAAAGTCATGAGATCTGGATCCTCACAAAATGCATGTTCAATGGAAAACATAAAATAAATGTACAGGAGTTGACAGGCAGCAAAACAGCCAGCACAAATAGGGATAAATATTTAGCATATAGTGGAAAGTAATAGAAGACGTCAGGGAGGAACAATGTAGAATGAAGGGCTTAAATACTGAGGAAGAGCTGAATGTAGCAGAGGAACCAGAAGAGCTAATCATAGGTGAGTAGGGATAGGTGTGCTAAAGAATAAGCAGAGGGACATTAAGAGATACAGAACAACTATAATTTACTGGAAAGCTGAGGTAAAGAGAAAAAACAAAACAAAAGTGAGACTACAAAAAGGGAGAACATAGAATTTAAAGAAAAAATCTGGAGCTAACATAAACCGTAAACAAAGAAACTTTTATGTAAAGCACCTCAATCTAAATTTGCAAATGAAAAAGCAAAGAAGATCTCATCCATCGATCCATTTTCTAATACTCTTGCCCCTGGTGGAGTCGGGAGGTGCTGGTGTTTATCTCCATCTAAGGCTGAGAGGCAGGGTCACCCTGGACAGGTCGCCAGTCTGTTGCAGCAAAAAAAGAACTGGCACAGATAAATAAATAAACCAGAAACATAGATGAAACTGAAAATCCAAATCGCGACAAAATCAGAATACTAGTCCAAAAATGCATAAATGTTTCAGTAACATACTAAGGTAGATAAAAACCCAGATGCTTCAAGGAATAAAGTTCCCTAAGAACAATGAGCCAGCAGTGTAGACAAAAACAGTGGTGGAGCTATTTTCACACTACTGGGTATGGACAAGGAAAGTGTCTCTCCAGCAGTTCAAAGGTCAGAAATGTGGCCAGCGGTGTCACCAAACGGACATAAAACACCTCTACAAGAGAAATGACAAGTAGCATCCTAACTGATCAAACATTACAATTTTAGTTTCATTTGTTCAGAAGACGTCTTGAAAACAAGAAACATCTTCCTCAGATTATTTGCTGATTATTTTCTGACTTTTTATGCAAGTTTTTGAGTAGTGACTCCTTCACATGCGACCTTTCAGAGCACTACGGGGTTTTTGTTTAAGTAACCCTAGCTGACCTAAAACTGGAAATTATTCAGTAAGGAAGGTTTTTCAAACAGTGAGAATAAAGTTAGCACTTCTGACATTGTGTTTTTGAATATGCTATAAATAATTTAAGGATAATATTAATCATACTGGGACTGAAGCTCCAGCTTTGGGAAAGCTTTTTTATTTTTGGTCAGATTCACACGTGCCATACCTATTTATTTAACAACATAAATTTTTCATCAGTCAATTCAGCCGTTTCTCCTTGACTCCAATTTTCTTCTGGAGAAAAGATTCACCACAGCTTTTATCCTCTACATTTTTTTGCAATGCTGTGATGAAGACATAGAAAATATGGTATATATACTGATATATGCCTAAACCAGTTTCGTGACAGCAATCACATGACATCCAGCTGTAATTGTTCCCCTTAGATTCTTTTTCCACTGGTATTTTTCCCTAAAACAACCCTCACTGCAATAAAATATGTGGTTTTGGTCAATAAAACAGGGAGAGGAAGGTATTCTGAATTTATCTGTGTTTCAAGACTGAGGGAGTGTGAAAATAAATGCAAAAGCGCTGCAGACGCTTTTTCCATTTCATTCCAATAGAAAATGACAAGTGAATCAGACAGTAAAAATGAAGGATGGCTGTGATGCTCTGTCTGTGGTAAATCTTTCTATACTGTAAATTATTCATGGTCCTCCTTGTTTGTGATGGTTTGAAGTATATCCTAAAATACACTGGGCAGAGCTCCAGATTATAATAGGGTTGGCACAGACTGACAGTCACTCAACTCTCACTTTTGGACCAAATGATGTTTCCAGTACAGACAGCCTGTGTTTGTTTGGACTGCATCCAAAAGATATGCACATAAAATAGTACAAATATGTAAATGTGTTGAAAAAATTGAGCCACTATTTTTTCCTTCAGCCATTTAAAGTTTTGAAGAGAGCCTTTTTCCCCACATTGACTCTTAAAAATTTTCTTTCTTTTTTTTTTTAAGGGACAGTTTCATTAGTGACCTGACTTACTTTATGACTTGGAAGGATGATTACTTTTTGTGGTAATTGGCTGTTTGTATGAATAGAAAAGCCAATAAATAGGACAACCCTGCAGAGTGACAATGTGATTATAGCTGTGGCAACTCGAGATAAGCAAATCGTCTCGCTCCAGGTAAAAGCTTTTCTTGGATTCACTTTCCTTGACCTAGAAAGTCCTGCCACTCCTACTCATCCACACCGTTATGCTTAAGAAGGTTTAAGTCACTTGCACTCTGAGGTGCTATAAGCTGTTAACAAGTAACCTGGCGTAGTCTTAACTCCAGATTCCACCTTACGTCCCCCAGGAGTTGGATTTTTGCTTATGTGTTGCTACTGGAAACTGAGCTCTGCTTAGAGCTGCAGAAAGCTGCAGGTCAAACTTCTGGATGGGATTGAGTGAACCAAGAGTCACAAACAATCAGTCAGGTTTTTAATTAGCAGGAAAGCCTTTAAACTGATTTCATGACCAATTATGACAACAAAGCATTCAACATTTTCTGATGGGCTTTTATAACAAATAACCTGGAGGAATAGCATTTGAAAGCTATTATTCACACAAGGAACAGCACAACATTTCAAAACTACAGTAGTCTATGAAATTGCTATTATCCAATTATTTTAAGTGAATGCTTGAAAGTTTCTTTTAGGTAAGTCTCAAGAAAGAGCTTTGTTGCAGTTAAAGATCTTATTATCTTTCATTTAGAAACACAGAAAGCTTTAAAATAATTGAAAAATAATCTCAGAGTAAAGTTAATTTAAATGCTGAGTAATTTTGACTTATGATGTATTTATATTATCTCTTCAACTTTAGTAAAATGTAAAAGTTGAGTCTTTGCCAATAAACCAACAATTTTATTTCAGCCAAGTAAATTTTAATGTCCAGGCATCTTTTCAATAGTTGCAGAATGCATGTGATCAAGATCCAACAACTGAAGTTCATCTATTTACCACATATTTATGTGTGTGTGTGTGTGTGTGTGTGTGTGTGTGTGTGTGTGTGTGTGTGTGTGTACATGTTTTTCTAAATGTGTTCAATTATGCATACCTGAGAAATAAGATAGAAATCAAAAATTAATTCCAATTTGTGTCCCTATTTGTCATTTTTACAATTCATTGAAGGTACTGTAGGTGTTGTGTACTCCAAAACAAGATTTAAATAAATATTTCAAAGAAAGAAAATGCAGTCATACCCATGATGAGTGTATAAAGACTTGAACTTTGCTGATGATTTAAAAAGTAGACCTAAATATTAAACTCAAAGTTAGAAGCATTACTAACCAGAGTCCTGAAGTTAAACTGCCTCCCACAAAAGCACAAGGTGAAGTTGAGAAAAAAAAATTATTATTTTCATACAGCTTTATACAAGTAAAACTTTTTTTCAGAACCATGTGAAGTAAGCTATACACATTTTCTGTTTAATACAGTTTTAAAAGGGTGAGCAACAAGGTTTGAGCATCTATATGTGAATAAAGAACGAGGTCATAAACGGTCATTGAACACTTTGTGATTGGTTCTGCAATACTGAATGGAAATATGTCACAATGTTTTCACCAGTAAAACTCTTCTTTTATTATGCTCAAGGCTTAAGTTGTTTTGTGAAATAATTTAAAGAACTGGTTTCCAAGAAGGAGATGATTGGCTTTCACCCATTTATTTCTGACAGGTTGCAGAACCAACCGCTAACTGGATTTGACTCAGTCTGCCTTCATCTGACGTAGTCTCTTATGAAGCATGTAATATTTCTCATTTCATAAAAGCAATATATAATATCGCTCCAAAAAAATGTGAGCTTGATTTGGTTAGTTAACAAACAAGGGATTAATGTGCTTCATCATTCACACCCTGAATCTGTTTTTTAGTGGTTGCATCAATTTAATGCCTCTTGGCACAAGCTCAGACCTCTCGTTTATTGATCGTAGGAGATCTCTTATTGGTAATTGTAAATTTGGTTCGGCGAACTGATTCTCATTTTGGGATTTGCCTGTTATCTGTCTTTGCTTATTCCGCCAAGAGTTGCCTGAGCAGTGGAGTCGATCGGAGCTCATTACCGAGCTGACTACATGGAGTGTTACATGAAAGAAGGTGAACATGGCTCAGGTTTTACATTCAGCTCAGCACCCAGGGTGAGAAACGTGTCAAACCGGCTCACAGTGGAGCAAATTTATTCACTCACTAGAAATGAGCCCTCATGAGCCACGTAATAACTTCAGCTTTTTTTAATATATGAGTGTGACTCTATTAGGGATTCTTTTTCTCAAAATCACATGCATGTATAAAATCACAATTGTGATTTCATACACACCATCAACGTTAGAGGCAGTTGTTGATGCTTTAATTCAAGTTGCAAAATTAATTAGTATTTTCTGCTTTTCTTAAAAAATGTTAATTAGAAATTCTTTACCCTCAGTTGAGGTTGTCAACTATGTTATAGAAATAATTGTCAATTAAATCTTGCAGATAAATAATGAGTCTGTATTTTAGTCACCATATGAACAGTCTTCAAAATCCTCACACTCAGTCTGAGGACCAAAAGTTACTTCTGCTGCAAAAGCAAGCAAAAAAAAAAAAAAAAAAAAATCATTCAAATTTTAATCTTTATCAGGAAACAACTCATCTCCAGATTTTTAACTACAGCAGTCAACTTGAAAGTTTCAATTATACTGCCATAAATCTCCTTGAGCTCAAGTAAAAGAAACAAATGTACTTAATTAAAATCTGGACTTTACTTTGTAGAGTTCACATTTATTTATTAATTTATTGCCCAGAAAAAAGAAAGTTGTGGGCATAAGAAGGTGAGATTTATCCTCCAATCCTCCAAGATTACCTCCACACTAAGAAATGTGATTTTAGATTTGCTTATCAGAGCTTTGTGTGAACATCATTTATTTTTCAACCAGACTCTGGCCCAAGCACTTCCCCATGATGTTATAGAGAGAAATTAAACAAATACCAGAGCTGGAATAAAAGGCCTGTATGAAAACTATGCTTAACCTCAGACTTTTTAGAGGCTACACAGTACACTCTGTATTTATTGGCACTCCTACAGATGTAATAGATGAGATTAATTGAAGCCAAATGTTTTGAATAACCTTTCATGATGACATGTTTATCAGTGGGAGGGCAGGTTATAGTTTATTCACATAATCACCACTGCAGCAGTTATTATGAGCCAGGCCGTTTACCAATTGGACAGCATCTTCTGTAACTTAAAAAATGTTTAAGAATAAGGTATAGAATGTAAAAGTTCACTCACTTGTTATCAGTAAATAAAGTGCTGCAGCAAATCCAAAAACTGCTCAGTGTGGGTGTTGAAGTGTCTGCATGTGCTTCAAACTACTTGTATCCCGACGCACGTGACTCTCCCAGTAATGGCACACCCTGATGAGAGAGAGGTGATCAGCCTGTTGTCGTGTTGGTTTTGCATCTGCGATCGCCTCCCTATCACTGTGCCTAAATGGCATCCACAGATGGCAGCTGAGTTTCACAGCTGGTAAATGGGCTGTTCTTACAAAGCCGTGGTCCTCATCAGCACAGTTTACTGACAATAAACAAAGACATTTAAATCTTAAATGTTAACCCTCACTTCGACTTTAACTTTGGCTACACTGTGAGAACAGTTGAGTTTCTTGCATATCAGAGAATGTGTGGAGAAAAAAGTAGATTTTTTTATATCTGCTTCACTGGCACCAATCTGATGTTCATATTTAAGCCAGGATATAGTGGCTTCATCACTACTGCATGAAATCAACTTCACTTTTTCTTTGCCACTTTTCAATTCACACACACACACACACACACACCTCTCTTTGGCTTGTATTTATTCTAAATTTCCTCTGGCTGCTTTCCTGTTTCCAAATTTAATGAAGCAGCCCCTATCATATTTTGCAATGCAGTCATGAGTGAAATGTGGATGTTGTAAAGTGAACCACGGATGCACCTCTGGGTCGCACCTTCATTAATTACGTGAAATTATCCATACTCCCAGCTTGCATTTTCTTAGAACTAAAAGGTAACTGAATGTCTGCATGTTATGTACTGTACTGCTTAAAGCAAGCTCTGGTCAGATAATGTTTTTAAGGGAAATTCTTCAGTAGGACTGACATTTTCAATTTTACTTTGCACCCGAGTTCTCCATTGTTTAAACAAAGGAAGCTGAAGAGATTTATTTAGCAGTTTTTAATCAAGACAGAATTTCTGTAAATCTTTCATGTATTAGAACAGAAAACGTGCCAACTCAATGTCAAAATGAAAATCTTTTTACATCAGTCTCTTGTTATTTTTGAATTTCGACGGTCATTCTTAAAAATCACTGATTCGTGTGCATAGCTTGCCACAATGGATTTAAAGCTGTCCACATTATTTTGTTAATCTAATAATAAACAATAATTTTGGACATAATCCATAAGATTATGGATGTTTTTTATCGATGGGTGAAAAACACAGAAAGTTAAAGAGAGAGCCTCTTTGACCCACTATGTGAGCCAAGCTTTGACTGCTGTCAGAGAGGCAGAGAGCTACAGTATACAGAGAGCAGCTGAAACACGAGTTAATCAATGTCACAACATTCAAAGCACAGAGTTTTTGATAGAGTCGGGCAACAACATAAAGCTGAGTAATAGAAACTCCTCTTGGGACAAAAAAAAACAGTCATTTTCAAGAAAACAACAGACTGAACAATCACAATACCATTGCCGACCATGTTGTTATTGGTATGCATATGCACTTAAAATCCAAAACATTTTTAAGCACATACATGGGACTATTTTTTTCATAAGTCCATCAGAAGAAGGATGATGGATTGAAATTTGATAATTTCATCTTCAAAAGAATTTTTTTTTAAGAAGTGTCAAGCAGTTAAAAATCCAGATTGATAAATGCACCAGCAATATAACTGCTTTGTAAAGTAGAAGACAGCTATTTGTCTACCGCTTGTTTAAGCAGCATATTCAGCTTTCACGTGAAAGCATTCTTAAAATTAAGTTAATTTAAGGCCCATGAGGCTCATGTTGTAAATTCTAGGCCACCCAAACAACAAGCAGTATTGCATTTTTGAAGAATTATTATTTTTAATTTCTGAATTATACATAGATCTTCCTAAGTGAAGTTGAAAGCAAACAAAGAAAAAATGTTGATGTGCTGCTTCACCTGTGCATCCTGCTTGTTTAGGATCAGTAGCTGCTTGAGGCATCAATTTCAGAGGCAGCACAGGAAGTCGGGGCTAAGTAATTAAATACATTCAGACATAAAAACAACATGCAGTTTTTCTTGTTTCTGTGTCTGTGTGTGTCTTGGAATATATGTAAGTCTATGTACAATTCCTAGTTTCATTTGACCCTTGACTTCCTTGTCAAAAGTTTTCTTTCCTATCTAGTCAAACCACATAATGTTTAATTTGAACATGGAAATTAAACACCACTGGTGTGAGATCTATCCTCCGAAATGAAAGTCTGCAGTTCAAAGGTAAAGCTCAAAACATGAACATAAAAATTTTATTTAAACAATCTCAGAACATTTATAATATAATTAAAATTAAAATATATAATTAAAAAAAGAATGTACTTTATTTTTAACAGTGTTACTAAAAATAATCCTCTAATCTCATGTATGCACTTATGTAGTTTCTGTTTGCAGAGAACTGTTATCCTGATGACAGCAAGTGTTCATGAGTATATCACCAAGTAATTAATATTTTAATCAAGGTGGCAAGGGTTTTCTATTTTAATGGAGTTGCAGCTTTAACGCAACATTTGATCTTTTGTTGACATTAATCAAAATGTATCTGACTGTTTCTTAATCGAGGAAACTTAATCTACATTGCTTTTACATTAAAATAACAAAAAAGCTATGTAAATTATATTAAATAGCCTTTTTATATATATCTTATACATACATAATAGAATGTACGTCAGACTGGTAAGTGAATATGTATACTTAATTGTCTTGAACTTATAATGCAAGATTATCCTTATCAGTCTGAAGCAGACACAACTTTGGAAACGTGAGTAATTACATTTCAAAAGAGGTTCAATGAATTTATCAAGGTAAAAAAAGAAACTTGTACCATCTGTGTATCTATGAAAGTAAAATTTTTTCACAATATTTCTGTCACCTGCAACAGTGTCATGTCAGGGATTACATCATCTCCCAAAGCATAAAAACATGCTTTAGCCTCCTTTTTTATCTTTCCCTCCTACTTAACTTTTTTTATTTTTTATTTTGTTGGCTCACTCTTTGCATAATTGTCACCTGCTCCTCCTAAGCAGATGTCACACCCTGTGCAGACAACCTACCTGCAAACCGTCCTCAGAGATCTAATTTCAGGTGAATGTCACGATCAAGCCCTGTCTGTTGTGAAACTGAGCCAAATTTGTATTTCTATTTTAAAGCCAAAAAAGGAAGGAACAATTTGCAGTCTGAGAAAATGTTGCTTCAGGCTAAGAATTGGCACACTGTCAGTGAGAGCAGTTTCCTGATTCATGATTAAAAACATCTCCCGAGCTGTCAAAAACCAGGGAAAAATTCTCTTCACAAAACACTGCACTTTTCCAGTGTAAAAACACACACCTGTCCATTCAAGGGCCCCACAGCAACAAGCTGCACTGAGCTGGCCAGACTAAACCTGGTGATTGACCCAGCCTCCTGGGCGCCCTTGTCCCTAACCTCCCACAGCAATATTCTGAGCCCCTAATTGGGAAGTCTGCAGGCCCACAGCAAAGAATGAGCCAATCAGGAGGTCTTCCTCTCTATGGGAGTGGAACTGTGCACTGGCTGTGGAGCTTGTTAAAGCGCAGTTACTGGTGGCAGCAGCGCACAAACATGCACACAAATACACATACCAGATTCATGTCGCATTTACTGAAATTCCCAACAGTCTGTGGCATTAAATAGCACTGAGTGAGAATTTGACGTGGTGCATTTTAAGAAAGAACACAAAATCATGTTGAAATTATAAAGAGTTAATTTTATTTTCTTTGAACCATTCTGCCAGATTGGCAAATTCAAATTCTTTCACTGTAGGAGAAAAATACAGTACTCAGAATTTAAAAGCACAGCCAACAGTTCAATCATCAAGACTGATGACAACCCAGAGCCACAACAAAATGGATCATAGATACTGTGAGTTGTACTGCTGGCTGGAAATGTATTCATCTCAAAAATATTTAGAAGCAGATACACAAATACGCAAGGGAAGATTTTTTTTTTCCCCTTTTTGATTAACTATCAATTTTTCCCTCTTTTTGGAGGTCAAACACACCAGCACATTCAAAGCCTGAGAGATTGTCAAGGGATAATGGGACTGAGAAGGTTTTGCTGGAAAATATACAGCTGCATGACCATGAATTGCTATTATGTGAAAACTAAACTGTGGCCAAGCATTTCTAATGCGTGAACCTAAGAAAACAACTATTACTTGGACAATCCTGCCTGACTGTTAATGAAGCATGCAAAGATGCATTAGTCATTGTCCACATAAAGAATTTAAACAAGAATGATTCCAATTTTTCAAAAAAACAAATCAAAAGAAATTTCAAGTGGCTTGAAAATTCTAAGGGTTAGTGTTAGGCAGGACTGACTTTTATGTTTAACATTATGAGCATAGAAAGTTGCTTGAATTCAGTTGATTTTGGTGTTTTCAGTTGTTAGAGTCTAGATGTTAAAAACAATAACATTTAATATTTCTGTAAAATAAACCCAGTGATTGCCCCGGTAGTGGTCAATCACTGGTTTCTTGAACAGTGGGCAAAATTTGTCATACATACTTTACTGTAATTTAGGAGAATTAAGCTATGAGCTATAAGCCATTTTACACATTATTCTGAAAATGGGATAATAATTTTTATTTCACTGCAGGGAGAATGGGCCAAGCCTAATGATACGTTCACAAGTAACCTTGAAAAAAAAAAAAACGACAAAAAGTTAAAACCATTTCCAGCTCAGGCACAAGCAGCGGAAATGAATGAATTAACGTTCAATCTCTGTTCATATAAATGATATTCATTTCATGAGTGTGTGTGAACTTGGAACATTTGTTAACATGTCTGTGCATATTTAAATGTCTGTGGAACCCCCAGGCCTGCAAGGGTTCCTATACAGTTCCACAGGAGGAAGGCTCCTATTAATATTTCCCCTCAGTCTCTTTACCACAATACTGTTTTAAACTAAAATTGATAAACTAGATGCATCACTGCTGATTGACAATCTCAGCATAAAGCCTGACTAATTCTATACTTGTTTCACTAGTGCTCAGGGACTGAATTTCACAAACATAGCGGTCTGTCCAATATGCCTAATTTGAAAACTACTGCTAAACTAGATAGCAGTCTATATTCTAGTTTAACATAGACAATATTGTTGAAGATGTAATAATCAATTATTTTATTGCTATAGGAGTCATTGTTGCATTTCTGGTTTAAATGAAAACAAGTGGATCATGTTATATTCTTTGTGTTGCATTTCTTGCACTAATAGAGTTTATCGCTATATTTTATTTTTAAGTTATTGTGCAGGAAGCTTTCATACTGGCCTACATCTAAATGCAATAGTATTATATTTTCCCAAATGTTACTAGTATTCCTTTATACATAGTCTTTCTAATTTTTTGTCACTGTATTAAATGAAATGAAATCTTGTTAGAACAAGTTCAGAGAAAACTTCAAACATATTATCATCTGAAGGTCACCAGCTTAAAATGCAGCTTCAGTGACAGCTGACAAGAGATAAGAGTCATCTGATATGAGTGGCAGACACTTTTTGAAAAGATCACAGCACAGGTGACATCAGAAGTCTCTGCTGAAAAGAAGACAGCCAACGTTGACAGCCTGAAAAAAAATGTTTACCACATTAACTGGAATCTTCAGTGACTTGGTTTTGCCCCTGTATCAGGCACCTTCATTATTTGCAAAGGTAATTAATTTAAACTATGGTAAGTATATAATTTTGCATTGCTCAAAACTTATTTGCTTGTTAATAACAAGTGGAGAAGTTAAAGGGAAGTGCAATCCGTGTGATTACATATTGCTTCATACCTGCCTAAGGAAGATAAAATTTGGCTACCAAGTTTGTTAAAACTAAATAACTTTCATTATATAATAAGAAATGATTTCCATAATTTCATAATACACAGCAGCTGGCAGAAGTCTACATGTGGTGTGCTGATGGTTTTGACTATTTAGCATGATTCATAACACTCCTAATAGCAACAGGGAGGCCAGATGCCTCTCATCGTGTGAAATAACCACCAAAAAACCCAGGAGGGTGGGAGTTCTGATGGGCTATTATGAAGTGGGAGAGCATCTGACACAACAGCAACATGCCTTGAAAAATGGAAGTAAAGGAGGCTTTAAAGTACAGCACAGTTGCACATCATCACAGAGACACAGATAGTAAAGTTATGGAATGCATGAAAAATGTTCATGTTTATTTGCAATAGAAACAATAAGAACATTAAAAAATAATAACATTAACATAAGCAGGGACGTCAGTCCAGTGGAAGATATTTTTCATAAAACTGAAAATAGTCTGATAAAAATGAAAGTTATCTGGACCTTACTAAACTCCTCCACTGGTGATATGTATCTGATACCAAAATGCTAGCAGGAGATGATTGAAGTTCTTTAAGCTTTGAGGTCAAGTCTCCATGGTTTGTGTTGGTTTTTCAGTTTAGAGAATTTGAATGCCAGGTCAAGGCATCAAAATCATTCATCTCAAATCCTTTTTTTTTTGCCTTGTGACAGGGCAGATAGCACTAGGGACTTCTGCATCCACTGTTACTGGTCTGCAGCTATCCCTATATGCAGCACTATTATATACTGTGCATTCTGCAACATATCTATCAGAAACAGCAGTTTTCATGTTTTGTGGATTAGCAGAACCCACATGCACCCAGGACAGAGAGAGGCACAAAGTAGAAGGAAGATTTAATAATAAATAAACTAAAGAAATTACATCACCAGATAAAAACCAACAGGAATGAGGGCAAGAGCAACAGTTGAATCCAACAATTAAGCAAAGAAAGCAGCGAATTTAAATTATGTGGAGAAATGATGAGTGATATGGAAACCAGGTGAGAAGTAAAGCCCATGGAGTCATGGCAGCATTATCTTTCTCAGCGGTGTGAGCTTATCTGTTGGGTGAGGTTAGACCACATGAGCATGGCTTTATTTTTCATGTCCACCAATAACCTTTGTGAGTCACCTTGATATTCAAAAGGCAAAAAACACCCCACAAGAGCAGCAGCTTTGGAGATTATCTGATCCAGTGAAACAGCAATCATAATTTTACCCGTAAAGTTCTTATGTAAATTTTTTTCTGCTTCTAACGTCAACTTTCTTAAGGCCAGTGTTTCTGTGAGCAGTCAAAGAAAATGAAATATGACATTGTGAATATTTCAAGAAATAAAGTATGGGAGAATTTGTCTGCCATAATTCAGACTGAAAATGTGTGCTCTCCAACAAGGGACACCACCATAAACTAGAGGGCCCAGTTTTGGCCCAGCAGTGTCAAAACTGGTTATAACTGAGCAATGGGTCTGTGTATTATTTGCACCTTTGAAAATGAACCTTATTGCTAAAAAATAATAATAATAATAATAATAATAATAATAATAATAATAATAATAATAATAATAATAATAATAATAATAATAATAATAATAATAATAAACACCTTTCTTTTGGGCCATATGCAGACTTGTTTTAGATCCTTTGTTTTTGTCAGTCAGTAAACTGAAATTGCAGGATGAGCTTTAATTTCATTAAAGCTCATCCTTTAATGATGAGCTTTAGTTTCACAACTGGTTAAACATATTTATAGCCTGAATACTAAAACCTTTTTGATAATTAAGTTAACTTGTGACAGAGATATTTCCTTGATATTGATATTTCCTTCCTTTGCATGTAATAAAGAACATAACGCTGCAGTATGACCACCAGTTTCACTATTATCCGTCTTTTGCGGACACACTTGATTTTTACAGTGGAGAAACTCACCCTTATCTTTACCAAATTTATGGATACTTGTCTCCAAGGCAACTAAAAACTGATTTGTCTGACCAAACTTGAAGCAGTCCAGCTTTAAATTGTGCAAATGTCTGTTTTTTTTTTTCTTTCTTTTTCAGAGCTGAAGCGCAATACGTACACAGATATAAAATGAGGGAAGTAAAAGCCCACTTACATGACATCTAAAACACAGCAGTAGGAAACAGTTGTAACTGACCCACATCAGCCATTGAAGAGGGACTTTAGTTTTTATTGGTCCATTGATTCTCAGCAACCTTCTGCTGTTATATTTAATGTATTATAGTCATATAACTATGCTTTCATGTGACTAACTTATAGAAAATTATTTTCCAGCCAGAATGCCTAAATATCTTGAAAGACAGATTTATCAAAAGTGACTTTTCTTTTGGTTTTCCAACAGACCGTTTATAAATCTTGTACATAAGGGGGAGGGGAAAAAAAAAAAACAGCACACTTTATACATATCACCCAGGCCCATGGGAACTTAACCTAAAGTTTATATTTCAAGAAAATGTCTTCTTTACAGCAGTTTCTATCCCCTATGTGTTCTGCATTACCACAGAATTTCTGTAGATGTGAGTGGATCTCATTAAATCAATAACTCTTAACTCAAAGCTTTAGTCCTGAATAGTAGACTAGAATTATTAGCTCCAGCTCTGAAAGAGTTTTTTGTTTTTTCTTCTGGCACATGCGTGCTCACATGTGTGTTTATCAGATTAGTTGCTCTTTTGCTCTCTTTGTATTAGAGTTTGTACTTACCTTTCCCATATCTGTTCCTCTACAGTGCTGCTCTGAGGTCTCGTTTTGAGCTGCAAATGTTGCCTTTTTGCCCCAAAACTCATTCTCAGGATCTTCTTTGTGAATTTCCCTGCTGCTCCTCTGGTTGGTGTCTTGGAACAGTTCACCTGGATCACACACCACTCACTCCAACATTTACTGCTCTGGTGTGTTGTTCTGGAATACCAAACAGACATAATCAGAACCTAACTGCATGATTTGTTAGAGCTCAGAGCAACTGCTCTCAGAACATTTCTCCTGTATTGTCACCATAGAAATTGTCACTTTATGATCTCAAATTGGCTGGCACTAATTTGTCTTGGTTCAACTTTGCATCATGCACTGATGCCCGAGTTTTCCATTCCAAATGTATTTTACACGCAACAGAAACTTTCAGATGAGTTCTCAGCTGCCTTTCACTCAACCTGTTTTCTTTTAGGCGCATTTTAAATATATGTTCCTTGATTTTAGCCATGGAAATGTATTCAAAAATTGTAAACTACAAGCCTAAATGCAATTTACAAGGAGAAGCAATGGAAATACTGATACATGCCCTTTGAAATGAACATTTTCAAAGATGGTGCAAAACATGTCCCGGTTGGATCCAAATTGATTAAGGGTGTAGTGGTACACAAAGATTACAGATGGTACTTTGACTTTAAAGTCACTTTTGGGTTAGTTATGAGTTTACTGGAATAAAGAGAATAAAAAGTGGCCACAATAGAACCGTTTCAAGTGGATGACCAGATTTTACAAAAATAAATCCTCTTGTAAATGTCCAATGCTGTTTATAATGCTTTTCATAAGGTTCTGCAGACATAAAAAAAAGGGTTGAAATCACTTTGGACATTTCTGTTTTATATTTAGAAAAACAAGCACATTTGAATGCATTATACAAGCTGCAAAATCTCTTCTTTGAAATCTCCTCTGGTCAGAGGTATTCATCACGACAGTACCGGTTTGCTGTCACATCATATGCCGTGCATCGTTTCAAACGGTCGAATGCCCCAGGAACATTGGTTTGGACATTAGCTTATTTTTTCTGTGCCAGTGGTGTTTACATTCAACGTCATGTTATTTCAAATGAAATATTTAGGTTTACTTTTGGTCCACCTTTCTTTCTCCACTGTAACTGCAAGAGAAACCTTGATATTTCAAAAAGCAGACATTGGTGATTGCTGTGATTCCTCTCTGTGTTATTGTGTCACTTTTAAAAGTTACGCTACAGAACAATGTATTATATTCTTAGTTCTTCACATATTTTTCTCAGGTATAAAACAACTCTGTATTTGGTGCATGCGAGTACCAAACCGACCAGGCTATATCAGACATTTTCTGTACAAATACCTTTGCTGTTACAATGGATCAATGCATTGTTAGAAAGCAGAGGCTCCCCAAACTACTAAGAAAGAAAATTATAATGGAGCAAAATCACCAGCAAGTGTTATGGTTGAACTTACTTTTTTTGTGTGCTTGCAAAACCACTACTGTTCACATCAACTAATAACTATGGGAATAAACAAACTGCCTATAAACAATATTTTAATGACAGTTTCAATAAAAGATCCAAGCTGCAGGCTGAGGAGATGTACAAAGTTATAATGGATAAATCTGTGTAGTTACAACATAATTCCCTGTCAATTTTCTGTAGGTTAATCACAACTTTTTAATGTGTTTCATGTCATTGTTAACCGTAGTCACTTCAATTAACTTAAAAAAAATAATTGCTGAAAAATAAAAAACTTTTCTTTTTCACCTTTATGAAATAAAACTCATGTTTTAGTTGTTATTCTTCTGTTGATGCTCAGCAGTGATAATTAAAGCCAGAGTCCTTCGGCAGCAGCTGTCAAATCTGAGAATGGAATACAAGGACAACTGCCTTCAGTTCGCAAGTTGCAGCATCTTTTCATTTTAAACTCCTAGCATCATCAGCATACCATGAACCCCCTCAGCTTTTTACTGTGTCAGAAGCCCCTCATCATTTTGTTGATTGTGACAGATGTCTGTGTGGGGGCTACACGTTGCATAAAACCGCGACAGACTTTATTAAATCTCGCAGCTCCGACACTCAGCCCATCCCTCTCAACACGGCATCTGAAATGTAGCATGACCTTTCTGGTCTCATCAGACAGCCTTGGCTGTCTGCCTGATGTGTTTGGGTCCACTGTGTACTGACAGGATTCCGTAGGAGGGATAGAGCAAAGGCTGAGAGGAGAAATGAATCCAAACATTCAAGCCTATCCATTTTTAACAATGTTCTCGCTTCTCAAAACCTTTCAATACATTCATGCAAAAAATTTAAAGTGACATTGAACCATTGATTTGTATGTAATAAATTGACTTCAGTCAAAAGAAATGCTATATAAGAAGCCAGACATCTAGGACACCACATAAAAGCTGGAGTGTTTTCCAGCATAGCTGAACATAAAGATATTTATCATGAATTTTAAAAGTACTGGAACATCCAAGTGAAAAACTTCAAACAACCAAAACCAAAGAAAAGGCTGAAGAAAACCCAACTGAAACTGCAGCAAAATATGGATCAAAACATTGATGAATACATAAGGCCAAAGTTTTCTTTTTTTAATTTCTGATTCACAATCATGCCTTGCTTTGTGTTGGTGTCACATAAAATTATAACATGTGTGACATTTATAAATATAATCCAATCAACTATGAATATTTTCAAGTGGTATTTAACCATTTGTAAGAGGCTGTATTTTAGACACACAATGTAGTTCTCCTATCATCGATGTTTAAACATTATTTACAGATACCAGAAACGAATTTGGTCAAATGTAAGATTTATCAAATTAAAGTTTTTCCTTGGATTAAAAGTTACTTTTTTGTCTGACTGTAATTTTTATAATTGCTTGCACATGTCCATTGGCAGTTTTTTTGCTAAATGCTGTGAATCTGAAATGTATTTTTTATTTCCTTGATATTTGAAAGGCAATCAAAAACCTCTACAGTCTAGGCTGTTAGAGGTGTAAAAAAAACTATTTTTTGCTTCACTTATTTTCTACAAACCAATTGCTATTAGTATGAGTCATTTCTGAGAGGAAAGGGAATTAATCAGTTAGTAAGTGAATCAGGCTCATTGCCAGTATGTTATTTCAAGGTTTAAGACATCAGCGGCTGTTATTTCCCAGCAGGTGGGCTCGCTTTTTGCCTGCTTAACTTTTATGCGGCAACTTTTTTTGATTACCTAAAAACATCTTGTATCTAAAGCATGAGAAAAATAATTAAGAGATCAGAACAGATTTCGCAAAGAAATCCATAAAATAGGTCAACTGTATTTAGGTTAACAGTAAATATTTATTGTTGAATCTTAGTAAATGCTTAAGAAAAAAAAAAAATCACAGTCTTAATTTAAGCCAGCTGCCATATGCTGCTAATGATGTGCATCCACCACAGAAAAACAAGCACAAACCAATTTAGTCCTGTGGGTGGGGTTAATACTCTGCTTGCAGTTTCATAAATAGAATACAGAACATATGAATTCTTGTAGATGTAAAAATATTGTTTTTGCTAGGGTGTATTGCTAAAATTTGTTTGTATTAGGTTATTTGTTTCTTACTTGAACACACAAGTGTTTCCCCATTGAGGTCTTTCTGGGTTATCTTTTTGCTACAACCAAATGTAATTCAATCACCTAGTTCTAGTTAATTATCTGGTTGTTGAAGGCCTTTTACAGAACTCATGTATAAGCAAATTAGTGAAATGTTTATCTCTTAAATCAGGCTTGTTGATTTTGGCACATATTTGCCATCGGGTTGTTTTAATTACACTTTGCAACGTCACAAGATTTATTTCTATCCAGTGTTGTGTTCATTCTTCGTATGGATCTTGAAAAGTGATCTGTGCAAAAGTACAAAGCCTTCTCCAGGACATCCACAAGATTCTTAATGGGGTTAAAGTCTGGAAGAAATCCATGTGTCTCCCAATGCATGTGTGAAAATGATGTCAACTGCTCTCTGAACCACTCATTCCTGACCCTCATGAATCCTAGCATTGACATCTTGGATTATTGCTGTGACAGCAGAGAAAAAAAACATCTTTTAATGGAATAACCTGGTCAGAACAGCAGAGGCGTGGAGTGAATGGAGATGTTTAATAAAAAATAAAGAATAAAACTTACATAAACCGCCATGGAGCCAGTGCAGAGCACAACTCATAAATCCAAGGGGGGAAAAAAACAGCTAGGAGAACACAAGATGGAGTGAGAAAGTAACGGAAGGAGCCAGTGAGAAGTGACTGAGAAACTGGGAGGTCGAACGCTGAAATCAATGGATCAGGGCTGATTAGCTAACTGATTGCAGGTGTGAGGGGAGCGAGCAGAAGGTAGGATTTGATTTCAAAACAATTAAGTGATCGCTGATCACACCCATCATTTGGGGGAGTTGGAGGTTTCTGATCACATTTCTTCCTAGAAGTCGATTATTCCACATTTTCTACTTCCCCTTTTTAATAACGTATTCAGAAGTTCCCAACCACATTGTAGTGGTCTCAGATTTTTTTTTATCTCCTTGGTGTATGTCAATGATTTCACTCTTCTGAAACAGACTAACATCCTTGCCAGAACCATGGGATGTGTCTTCTGTCATTCATTGTTGTGCAATTTTGGGATTTAGTAAGCTGTTACAAGCTGAAAGACAATCATCCAAGCATTAATTATACTTTAGGAGGCTCATACTTATTAGGCTCATACCTGTTAACTCATACTTGAGAAGAGCATTTCTCCACTACTTGACTGGTAATGCATGAATGAATGATTAAAAGGTTCATAAAACCATTGGGTGTGGTCAATGGTTCTACATTGACCACACCCAAAAGATTAAGTAAAAGCAAGTAATATGGAAGCATCAACTAATAAGGGGATATTAGCATTAAAAACTACTTGGTTAGGGTACCATAAACATTTGACATTTTTATTCCTAAAAGGATTTCAGCAAACAATGTCACTTTCTCCATTGTTTTAAAGCATCTATAGGCGACTGCTGTAAATAACAATGCAGTGTTTTCCAGCAGGCTCAAAATATGTAATCCCTTGAGCTGTGCTGTTACTATGGCTAAAGGCTACAAATGAAGCAAAAGCCCAGAAGATCACCATGGCAGAACGAGAATTATTGAGTATTTGATAGAGGTGAAAAAAAGAACTTGAAAAGTACAAGACGGAGTTGGGATTTGTGTAAATGTTACTGTTGAGGGTGAACGGGATGGTATAAGATTGAAGACTGTGAGAATAAACAGATTAATGTTCTTTTAAGAAATGCAATTCTCAGGAAACAAGTTTTTTTCCTGTTCCTTGTAGTTTTTCAAGTTGAGCTTTTTTTTTTTCTCCCCCATCAGGAAAAGCATCTGCTGTTCGTTACAGAAAATTGCTCTCTGTTGTTGTGTTTTCCCCTAATCTTTCATGAATGCTGAATAATCACTCGTTTATATTTGACACACAACTTCAAACTTTCACAAGACCAACGGGGAGAGTTGTTGGTTAAACTTCACATATATCGTGTAATGCATTGATTAGAATCTTTAGTGTCTTTCCTCTTGACTGTTGAACTGGAATTTCAGTAGAAAAATCTAGAGGTTGGCAAAAAAGTAAAGGAAATCATTGGTACCTTTACTTGTAATTACACCGATCTTCTCAGCATGTCATTTATTCTTGATTAACTTTTTCCATAATTATGGACAAACATTTGCACCCTGTGGTGCATCTGGTCAGCCAAAATGAGCCCATATTTCCTGGTTGCTATGCAATCATGCAGAACAAACACTGGACTTCATGACTTTCACCAGATGGTTGCCTAAACCATTACAGATTGATCAGCATGTTTAATAATGAGAAACAGACATTGAGAATCAAATATGTTCTTTGGCTTCAAACTCATCACAGCCTGGGTAAAATTATTGGGTGAAAATTGCCATTTGCTTTCAATAGAGTAGATTTTTCCGCAGTTTATTTTTGCTACACCCATTTTGGATGGGTCACAGATATCTTACAAGAATATGTGGGTTACACTGAGGCTTTACAAGTAATAAATTGTGAACTTTTATTTGATCTTTACTTGAAGAGATCCCTAAAATCTCAGATCGTGAGGTGGTGGCCAAATGATTGAAGGAAAAATACAGACTGAAGAAGAGGGACATATGGTCTCTGCCTTATGGGAATTATGTCCCAAATGAATGGCGTTGCCCAATACTTTCATAAAAATGCTTTAATGAAGAAAAGTAAAGAAACGTTTTGAGCCCAGTTTGAAAAGAACAAACAAATCTTGTATCCTGTGGGAGTTGATTCCACAGGAGCGGATCCTGACAACTAACGTCTACTCAGAACCACATCTCAAAAGGCAGTCTGAGAATAAAGCACTCTATTGGACAAAATGTTTCGCTAAACCTTTAGGGTGCCATGTGCTGTGAAAAATGATTTGCGCTCTTAGCAGAACTCTTCTCTTACCCAATTTTGACAAAAAACCTTTAAACACTTAAATGCTGAAGATCATTAAATGTCTTTCAGTATGAGACCAAAAAAAATACCTGAGAGGATGGCTAAAATTATCTTCAAAAGATGACTTAATTTATTAAAGGAAAAATGACATTTGAAAAGCTTAGTCCAATTTCATTAACCACACACTATTAGCCTGACTATGGTGAGAGCTGTAGAAGAAATCAGTGAGCTGGAATCTGCTTGGTAAAAGGCAGAAGGTTTATGCACAAGATAATGTTTTCAAGCATATTTTTCTGTGAATTATGTTGATTTTTCACAAATAACCTGAGTTAAGGACAAGCTGTTGTTTACTAAAATAAATAATCCTGACTATTTGTGATATGAAATACGTTTGGTGATTCTGTTTGGGAAAAGTAGCTCTTAAACTCACTGAAGCTGTGTTCACTCAGTTTCTCATATAAAGTACTGTAATTAATTTGTTTAGTAAATTATTCACTTTTTTATATCTACCAGCATATCTACTCACTCATGTTTGTTTCCCCTTTTCCATTATCACTAACTCTGACCTATAAATTACTCAGGCCAATCAGATACATCCACAAAAAGATGAACTGAATAATGTTTGATGCTTCTCATGTTCTCTTTCATGTTCTGGTTTGTTGGGTTTTTCTCCTGTTTTCTAGATTTCTAAGCTCAACTCCTGTTTGGTTCTTCACTTTCTGCAATACTCTGAATTAAAGCAAACACTGTCCAATTTGCTGTGAGAGTTTAGGTGCAAAACAATCATTAACGGCATTTTATGAATGAAAAAAGATGGGTCCAGTTAAGGGGGGGATATATGGTACTAGGACTGCAGTGGACAAAAAAATTTATACAAATAAAATTATTTTTATAAACAAATTGAAAGCCTACAATGTTTGAAGGAGGTGAAAGTTGAATTTAAGATGCTTCAGATTTCTGCACATTTTCTCTTGTTTGTCTATATCTTCATTTATTTTCTCTTGATTTTTTGTTACTCGTATGCACTCATAAGAGAAATTGCTGCAAATATTCCATGACTGTCCAGTCTCTTATTCTTATTTTATATTTTTACCTTTGGTTGACTCAGCATGTTTCGACATATCTGTCACTTTGCTCCTGGTACAGCTACATTTTCCCACTGAGAGAAAATAAAGATTATTTCTATATCTACAATACTGTGTTCATAAAGAGTGACAGAAACATTTGACTCCACCTTTAATGAGTCAAGGTGAATAAAATCTATTCAGTCTTATTCCATGGAGGAAGGAGTTCACTTCTGCTGTTATTGAACAGAAGAAGCCTTTTTTCTCCACCACCAGTTTCAACCACAATCTGAGTGAAGAAAAAAAAAAAAATCTAATAAAAGCCCAACTGCAGATCTGGATCACTTTGAGAACAATCACCTGCCATGTAGTCACCCTGCTGCGATCTCGCACGTGCTTTGCTTGTTTTTTGTAAGCCCATAGTGGCAGGTTTTGTGCAGTAGATCGATCATATCAAGCACAACGCAAATTAAAAAAATGCTTGTTTGGAAGCAGAGTCATAGTTTACAAACTTCTTTGTAGCTTCTGTATTATTACCCACCAATTACCCTGTTGAGACAATGTCTTCCTCAAGGCCAAAGTCAAATCGATTAAACATCCCATAGGAATAAATACTAGTCTGACCGATTAGAAAGTTGAAACAATTAAACATGGTTTATTGAATATAAAGTCTTTGTCTTCTTCAAATAAATTATTACCGTAGTTAATGGCGCAAGGATAATCAGATTGGTGTATCTAATCTTAAAGACACCTGGCTGCAGCAAGAAGATTATGTTCATCTAAATTGGTCAACTTCTTCTAATTAATTAAAATTTTCATATTCCTGGGAGAGGAGGAGTAGCAACCATCTTTCAGTCAGATTTAGTGATTAGTCCCAGGCCAGTTAATAGCTACAATTCTTTTGCATTCTTTTTCTCATTCAGATTGCAAACCCTCAAACCAATTCTGCTTATTGTCTTGTTTCATTCACCAGGCACTCACTCTCAATTTTTAGATCAGTTTTCTGATTTCTTTTTTAAATTAGTTTTAAAGAGAGAAAACGTTATTACAGGGGGGGATTTTGACATTCATGTTGAGGCTGTAGGTGATAGGCTACATGCAGTCTTTAATGCTATTTTAGACTCAATTGGGTTTATTCAAAACATCCACCAACCTACCAACTTTAGTCTTCATATGCTGAACCTTATGCCAACATATGGTAGAACTGACTGTTCTGCCTGACCATTGCTTGATTACCTTTGAGTTTAATCTAACAAGCTATGACACCCAGAGAGAAATTATAGTAGATCTAACAACTTTAAAGAATATGTTCCATTCTTTATGTCCTTTCTGTCTCTTTTATAAAGTGATTCAAAGCAATATGATGGATTTCCTTATGTAGAAAACGTTAGGACTACTTTAAACTAAATCAGTTTGTATGATTTAATTGAACAGATATTTTGTTCTGTAACGTGACTTAACAAAAAATGTTATGAATTTAAAACATGTTCAATATATAAATAACCTAAATTGAATTGAATTCTTTTCTTTTTATTAACATAAGATTTGAATACTTTTCTTTAGGCCCGTGGTCTCAAACTTTTCGCTGAGAGACAACCTTTAAATGTCTCTCAGCTTCATCACACAAACTCTGAAATCTGATTTTCCTCAAAATCAGATTTTGAATCAGAAAGGGAGAGTGCTTTTCCAAAAACATGGTTACACAGATTTTTTGCATCAATAGACAGTCCCACAATGCAGTTCCCTATGATATGGTATCATTAATGTACGTACATTAGTGTTCCTGGCCTAAAGAGCGGCTTTCATCCAGATACTCAAATTATACGCAGTCAATAGAGATGTATTTGTTTCATCCTTTAAAGATGTTTTCTGGCTCTATAATTTCTTTGTCCTCTAAAGTTGGTTTTGTCCAGGAATTTGATCCATGTACATTAAGTATGCTATTTTGGAGTATTATTCCTGAAATAATAAAAAATCAGATGAACATGTGGTATCATAAAGTACAAATTATTATACAAATTTGTATTTTGGCACAGTGTATTGTATAATCAGGATTGTATAATCAGTGTATTGTATATCAGCTCTGAAGCCCATCGGTTGAAACTCAAATCAGCAGAAAATATTGAAATGTAAACTGTCCAGTGGAAAATGCTCTTGTGATGTCAGGTATGCTGTTTTTGAGTAATATTGTATGTTTGAGAAGAACTCATAAATACAAACAAGGAGTTTGTTTGGATTTTATGTGATGATTAACTAAAAAAATATCCACTGTTTGAAATTTTAATATGTGAAACCTTGTCATCTGGGTTTGATTTGTCTCATTAGGCTCAGCTACACGCCTTTTATTGGTACCAAGGGGTGCTCTCCCCATTCGAGATACTAAGTTTTGTATTACAGCAATTCGCATTACTTTGCTTTTTATGGACACCACTGAGAAAAAAAAATATAAAAATTATTCATATTTATATTTTGAGCAGGTAGAGAGATCTGAATTTCTTTTTGGGATTTTCCTTCCCTTCTCTCTTTTGTTATTGACATAATTATTTCAGAGATACATCTTCAATTGTTTGCTTGAATTGAAAGAAAATAGCAAAGAGGGCTAATTTGCATTTCTTTTTGATGAACATATAAAAATTAAATTAAAATATTACAAATGATATCAAGGCATGATTCATCTAAATTTTATGAAAAGCATAAGACATTTAGCTTTGCTCATATGGCCTCTTTCTTATTTAGGGCTAACGCCATACACTGCTTAAAGATTTGTCAAGGGGAGAAAATATCTGCGGATAGAGAAAAACAGTAAATATAAAGACTTTGTTTGGCCTCGTGTGACCTGATTCTGTCATGTTTTCAAAGCTGAATAGGCAAACACAGGGCAAAAATCTGGTGTAATTAGCTGCAGTGGTGGTGGAGTAATCCTGCATCTTATTCTGGGAAGAACTTCTTTGCTTACAAAAGCAAAAAAAAAAAGGATGCTATTTATTCTGGTCGATTAGTATGCATGTGTGTGACTTATTCATAGCTTTGGATTTAAATACTGGCTAAATTATTAAAAAAGAACCCTAACATTGATTTTTTTTTTTCTTTTTACAAATTTTATTATTCTAATAGGAATAGAGTGACATTTTTGGCAAATGTGCTCATCTACTTTATTGCAGAGGGAAATCGATACCACTCCAGCATTTGCTTGTTTGTTAAATTTGAAACTATGGCAACCATACCTCTAAAGATTTTTATTTGTTCTGTCTAACCAGCTCAAACCGAGCTGAGCTGTTTCCCCTCGTTTCCTATCTTTTGTTCTCAGCTAAAAGATCTTTTTTAAAAAAAGATGTAGCTGTTAACATCGTGAGAGCAATGGCAGTCCAGCCATAGCATGAGAGAGTGTGAGTACAATTTCCCAAATGTCAAACTATACCTTTAACAGCAAACGTTTCCTCCATGTGTGACATCAAGTCCAGGTACAGTCACCGCTTAACTTGCATTGCTAAAATAAATCCTTTCAGCCTTCCTGAAATACTCTCGTAACTATCTGGTGCACACAGGAAATGATGGATCACACCGAGGAGGAACATAGCAGAGACTCATAAAAGTCTCACAACTCTGCTTTTTCTTCCAAGAGGAAGGAAAAAAGCCACATATCGACAGCATTCTCTGGAACGGCCTTCAGTCTGCTGCTTGTATAGAAGAATTATTTATCTCCACTCCTGCTCTATTCCTGAGAGGATGCTGTTGACAACATTTCATCCCACTGTCTGAGAACCACTGGCTTCCATTAGGGCCAAGAATGGCAATATGATGTCTTAGTGAGAGATTTCACCAGTAGTGCAGTGTTTAAAAGCTTTGAGAGCAGCAAAGTGATACCGAGGCGAAGAAACAAAACATTTATTGTTCATGAATGTGGTGTCACAGAGGTCCCGTCAGAAAAAGAGTGGCGAGGAAAGGTCTATGTCTGAGGTCTCTTAAAAGAATAGTCCGTTTGTTGTTGAAGAATTGCTTTGAGGAGTAGATAAGAGTAGTCATCATCTTAAGTGTCAAAAAACAAATCATTATCAGTTTGGAGAATCAGCTTAAAATTCTCATGAGGGAGCCCGGCTGAAAGATTTCCAGAGAATATTTCCACTATGAATCCAAATGCAAATCCTTACATTTTTAAAATAGTTTCTTGAGAATGTTTGCATGTTTAACCCCTGTGTATAAGTGTTTGTGGAATAAAGTTTTGCAAAGAAACAGCAGAGTCTGCAAAGGATTGTTCCCAATGTCTGATAGGATGATAAGAAAATTTAAAAGCAATGCTGGATAAACTGATAATTATATTTTGAATATACCAAGGGATATTTTCTCTTCTTGAATGTGTAAAAAAGCCATTCAAAGTTTAAGAAACACAATTTTAACAAATCTCTAGACAGGTAGTATTTTTACTTGAATATTTGGACGTTTTCTTCTTGATAACATTTTTGTAATCCAGTATTTTTTTATTCTAATATGCATGTCTGAACCCCTTGGAAAACAAAACCTTAAATTGTGATACAACTATATCTTTAATTTTCTAAACTATCAAACATTAAATTGTGATCAGAATTTTACAAACTTAAAAGTCACTGATTATATGGATTATTGTTGATTACTAAACAAAACTGTTGAAAAAGTTAATTATTCTCCAATAAATAAATGTGCAGGGCACCAGACCTATGTGGTAATTAGAGTTCTGCAAACATGAAAGAGCAGCAGCAAAATTGTTTGACTGCTTTAGCATTTTTATGTGGTGCCAGATATTCCCTCTGGAAACCTTCATGGCCAAAAGGGCCCCATGAGACTCTAACTGACTCACATATTTAATTTCCCTGCCTTTATAGAAAAAAAAAAATTCTTTCTGTATTGTTAACATTTCATTTGAAAGAAAAGTAGCTATCGTTTTCAATTCTACCGAATTCCATCAAATTCATGTGTAGCCACATGAGTCTCAATGGGATGATAAGAGGAGGGCATATAGGTTGTTGTGCTGCTGCACTGTTTCTCATTTTGAAATGAATTTTGATCAATTTTTATCTGGATTGAAGTAATAAAATACATTCTGTGAAATGTAAAGTCTGGAGTAATATATAAGGCATGTATCACTTGTGTAATGGCCCATTACAAATATTCCATGTGTATTGATGAAATGTGCCAAATCAATTTCTGAGTTAGGGTAGAGCAAGCTATATTGTGTTATATGATTTTTTTCCCCCATACTAAATGCCATGACTATCTTGGTGAAATTGTAATGCTTTACTGCTGATCAAAGATTGAATGAATTAATTAGGACATTGGTCCAAGTTCCCTGCTGTGTCAGTAACTGTAAGTATCCAACATGACAAAGTTAAACCATCAGTGCAGTGAGAGTGTCTGCATCAAGTAATATTTAGTAATGTTACCTTGCCATTGGTATATCACTGGTGTAAAATATATCTCAATTCATTTGCAGTGGTGAAAATATGCTGTACACATTGAAGGTCAGAGTTGTGACACTTGTGGCATGTCCAAACAATAATTATAGCATTGTGTCTACACACGCTGCAGTATCACATCATTACAAATCTGAATCCTAGGTAAATATTTAAGTGTGAAAAACATATATTTTCACTCTTTGTCAGAATCAAAACTGATGAAAAAATGATCACAAAGGCTCTTCCTCTTCTAAGAAAATTTTTTCAGTAATTCTCCAACTGAGGTCACTCAGAATGCAGTTAGCTGTTGGTAAGATGCTGACAAATACACCTTACAACCTCATTTAAAAAAACAATAAATAAATAAAAATCTATCTTTTTAGGTATTCCTGCCTTTTCTCTTCTCTTTCAGGAGGTTTGGTATTTTTTTTCCTCTAAGAACACTCAGCACATTCGTGTAAAAGTGATACATTGCATTTGCAAAAGACAGTCTAACATTCCACATGACAGCTAGGTTTTACATTTGTGATGCCCATTGTTGTTATAAAAATTTACAGACTAACACTTTTGTGTCTCAGTGCAAAAGATATATCTTAAAAGAATTTCAGAAAAGCCGTGCCCTTGGTAAACGTCCATCTATGTCCAACGTTAACAGCAACCAGTACCTTCCCACACTATAGTTCTTGGCCTGCTTACAAGACCAGCAATAAATAACCAACAGAAGCAGATTTACAGTCACCGTCAGATAGCAGCAGTGTTTCAGCTTTGACTTTAAATACATATTCACAAGCAACACTGTGTCACTATACACCCACAAATCATCAGAACTTCAACTATAGATAATAATTACATATTGATCATAATTACCATGACCATTACAACAGAAAAAGAAGTTTCAGAGTCACATTAGGATTTAAGTATTTACATTTTTTCTTCTTCCTTTTTTAAAGTTCTGTGGCTTAATTTCCATGTGTGAATTTCTGCAGTAAAAGAAGGCAATGAAGTGTCTCTAAGGTAAAAAGTAGTGAATGTGGAGTTTATCAGCTGGTACAGATGCTGTTGATGGTTATGATGCCTGGGTCCACCAGGCCCAGTTCCTCGTGTTCGTTCACGCACAGCTGATAGCCGCAGCCCCGCTTGCGCTTCAGCGGAGTCACCTTGGCGTCTGGCTTAGCGCGAGGTGGCAAAAGGAAGCCCACGCTCCCTGCGATCAGCATGTGCCATATGCTGTGGATGTAGAAGTAGTTCTCCTCCGTCTCCACGAAGGCGTACAGAGCCACAGCGGATGTGGCGATCATGGTGCCGGGGAACAGGAAGAAGACCCAGCGCTTCCAGGTGGGCGGGTAGCAGCGCCGGCGGCGGATGGTGCGCACAGTCTGATAGGATCACCAAACAAATCATGTTAATGCTGCTGTAAGCTCAGAATTATGTTCAGAATATACTGTCTGATATTTGGTGTCTTTTTATTTTAAATATAAAGCTGGCATGAATCTACAAAAAGCCACAAATATTAATTCAAATTATTACAATTTAATCTCTATTAAAAAAAATTTGCATTTTCACAATAAAACTAAAACACAGAAAAATCTTGTTCGTCTTCCTTTCTATGTGACTTTCAATTATTTAGAAAATATTAGATTATTTCACATAATTTTTGAAAAATAAAAAAACAAGGTCTGCAGCTACGCTATAATTAAGAGAGCCCTTACATACACACCCACTCACATCACACCTAAGAATTTCATATCAGGTGCACATGATTAGACCATCTCTACTTCTGAAGGATGTTTGTCCCATTTAAACCTTTTAGGTTTGGTTTGCTCCTGACTGTTGAAGTGAGAGTGAACTGCACATGTTAATCTTTTATGCAAAGAGGAAACTTTACTATCTTTGAAAAACATGAAGGCTGACAGATAGAACGCAAGACTTTCGGAATAATGATCATTAGACAGATGAGTCAGAATTATTTGGACCTCAAAACTAAGAACATGTCTATCAAGAATCTCATGTCGGCTGTGAAGCATAGAGATGCAGCAGAACCTGGTCAGGTAGCTATTGTGGAAAATGCCTAAGCACGGCACGGAAAGGCATAAATGGACCTGTTAATATCCATATCTATTTCTTTTCATGTAGAGTGGCCAATTGAGAAACAGGTCATTGGAGTTGGAGCTCGCACATAATTAAAGTAGGATTTTAGATAAGGACCTGTTCTAACTTGAGGAGCTGAGGGACAGTGATTTTTTTTTTTAATAATCTCCACTTGTGTTATTCTGAGGTGTTTGTATTCCTCCCCACGTGCATCAGACTGATCAGCAGATGGATATGACTTGTTAGTCAGTCTCTTATCTATCCTGTCATATATGCTCATGTTCTGTTTCGCAGTTACTGGATATGGTGTCTCTGTTTGTTTTAATCAACAGATTGTGCTCATTTGTTCCCAGAAGCGCCACAATCACAGCAGAAAAACACTTCAACATTTCATTTCACTCCATCTCTATTTTCATCAGCTCCTGAGCACTGATTACTTGCATTTCTTAAAGATCTTCCAGAAGATGTTACCATGAAGAACTGCGATGTTATCAAGGGAAATACGCGATCTACATTAGATACAAAAATAATTACAAATGCTCTTACAGGAAATGGCTGTGATTAAGCTATTGTGCAGAATACAGTTTAGAGTGAAGACTAATAATCTGTGCGAAGTGAAGTGAAAAACAAAATGTATTTTGGCTGTTCAGTTCCCTTCTGCACTGCATGTTTTTTTTTTTGTTTTTTTTTTTATTAAAGCAAACAATTCTAAACTGGGAGAGTCTTTTCACGCTCCAGTCAGAGACTTCATTTAGTTTGGAGAAATAGGGATATTTTGGAACTGACTGATCGGAACCGCTCCCCTTCCTCTTACTGCTAATGACACCCCTACGCAGCGGCAGCAGCAGACGCTCTGTGCCCTCCGCTTCACTGATCTAATTTGGTGGTGTCTGGGAGCATTCAGAATGCCAAGCTTTGCAGAAACATGACAAGCTGAAATGAAAGGGCTCTTGTAGAGATCGTGTGGCGCTCAATCCGAGAGGTGCAGCGCAGAGGGAAGACTGTTGAAATGCAGACAATCTCCGACGAACAGCCTATAAATTATTAACTGTCACGTAATCAAAGCAGTTTCACAGGTTTATCTTTAAATTCTGCAACATTAACAGTAGATCCAAGTAAGTTTCTTTATTTTTTATTTTTTAAAAGAAGTTGCTGTGAGGAGTTCAGTTTTGTAGCTAGTTTTCATTTGTCAGGGAAAGATTAGAAATGCTGTCTCAGAGTTTAGACTTTTATTATGTAGAGCTTGTCATCATACACAAAAAGCTAATGCTTGGAGTTTGTATTTGTTAAATTGCACATGACAACATGGCATTTATAATTAAATTACAAATCTGCCAGTGCCTACAGAAAATCAACAGAAAAGAGGATTCTGCTAGTGTTGGGTAAACCAGTAAATTAACCTTTTAAGAAAGATTTTAAAGCACAGAATTTTTTGCGGCACACAGTTTTTTATGGCATATTGTATAAATTATCACCTACTTTTATTGGCCTTATTGTCCATTTAACTTAGTTGATAAGCTTAATCTTGGAGGGGCAGGTGTTCAGTGTTATATTTACAAATCTAAGGTGAGATGAAATTCTTGCCTCAATTAGTAGTTCTGAATAATAAAACTATATTAATACATATTAAATAAATAGATCTAAAAAGTAACATACTCCACAATCATTTATGATGGTAGAACTGATCCTTCTTACGTCAGTTTCATCTAAAAAAAGATTCTCCTCTGTGTTTAGTTTCAATTAATCTACGCATGCATTATGTTCACCTGCAGGTAAAGCAAAGCTGTGCTTTTGTTTTTGACTGGCTCCACAGGGACCGTTCTGCTTTTGTCATTCAAACAGATACACTGGAGATGCAGGATGCAAACATCCAATGTTGCCAAATCATTAAGCTTGTTGCTATATAAAGCAACTACTCAGACACCTCTGGCAACCAATTTGCAAAACAGCAACTAGTGACCTGGTGTATTTTTGGAGTCTGGTATGAACGCTTAGTCTCTTATCAAGAAGAAACAGCTGCTGCCATGGGTTGCTACCTCATTTCAGAGCACTCACAGGTGGCCCAGTCTTCATGCAGCTTCTCTGCTTTAGCGCCACCAACAATAAAGAAAACCTTTAGATTTTAAGTCAGGCTGCAGTCGAGCAGCAAAATCAAAAGCAGTATGTTTCTGGGCTTTCCATGTCTCTTAGATTTTTGAAAATGATTCAAGTGGGTTCATAATCAGCTGATGAGTTGGACTGATACAACTGGAACGCTCATCAGTGAACCTTCACACTGAAACAGATGATGTTCAGCCGAACAAAGCAGCATCAAATGTAGCTACAGCTGCTGTGAAACTGTGGACTCTGGCCGAAATTCAACATCAGATACGAGCTGCCAGAGTGATCCAAGTTTATGCCAATAACTGCTGACAACATTAACGTGCAGTAATAAAATGTAAAGCAGAGATCATACACATACTGTGATCAACAATGAAAGATGTTGCACACTTACAGTGCTCATTGTAGGTTTCTATGTGGACTAAAAAAATTTTAATTTAAAAATCTACAAATAAATATTTTTTTAGTATCTTTTGATGGCTGTGTGCTGGGAAAAAGGGAGGAGGCTTGGAATTTTATATAAAGAAGCATTTTCTCAAGAATCAACAAAGCAACATGCATTTGTAACTCCATGCATATTTATTTATTTATTTACTCAAACTAAGTAAATAACTTCTGTTTGGTTTTTCCACTGTTGGTTCCACGAGACCACCAGATAGCAATATATTTAAAAACATCACTGAATTATTGTATGATATAGTCAAGTTGTGGAGTAGAATACGTGATAATGGATCAGTTTTAGTTTTAGATCAGTGTATATTGGACTTTTGTAGATACAGATAATTGCCAAAATATATGGAGAGAGGTGTGAATGTTAAGGAACAATCACAATCTACACTAAATCTCAAATAAATGCATTAACCTTCAATGTTTTTGGTAATTTGTTTTGAAAAATAATGTCAAATTTTGTTTTTTATTATAATAATGCTTTGTCCTCTTTGTGCTCAAGCCTTTGCAGGGAGGATCTAAACACTCTTCTAACTTTCAAGTGATCCTTCAGTGAACAGTAAACTAACTCTCATAAACCAAACTCCTACATTTTATTCAACACTTGTTTATTTCTCCAAGGAAACAACAAACTTGTTTTCAGACACATCTAGAGGGGTTGGTGTTAAAGGCTCTATTTTTTTTTTTTTTTTTCAAGAATCCTCCCTGAAAGACTATTATTTTTATCTTCTCAGTTCAGGGAGCACATTATGACTCGAAGAGTCAGTGAAAGTACACGCAGAGTTATAATGGAACTACAAGCCATGACTAATACCCCACAGGCAGAAAAACTTTTAAAGCCTCTTCCAAGCTAATATAAACTAGCTATGTTGGTCAGAAACTCTAGTTTTTATCCACACACACACACACACACACGTCTTCTAGCCCTCAATTGGCTTACATGATAGATTAAATGCTTTAACACCGTCTAGCACATGGAACATTAGGAGAACAGCACAGAAAACATATTTCTTCTGCATGTTTGAACCAGAGTGGCTTTGAATGTTAAGCACAGATGCATTGAAATAATTGTCTTTCATCCTCTGGGAAAACCTCTTTGTAATGCATGCAGAGCTGTGAATCTGAAAGACAGGATTCAAACTGTGCGGCTTTCAGAAATTCTTTTGAAAAAATAATTTTACATAAAGCATTACTGGAAGTATTTTAAGGCAGCTTTTATAATCCCTTAAAATAAGACACCTTCACCCATCTGATCACATTTATTTTAGAATTTTCCCTCAAGTACAATAAAACCTAATAGGGAAATTAACTTGATTTAATGAGAAATGGTCTGAACCTAGGAAATCCCCTTACCCATGCTACAGCCATTATTCCCAGCGCAAACAGACTAGGTCCCAGCAGGTTCCACAGACCGTGACGGTCCAGCTGCAGAGCCATGGACAGAGACATCGCCCCCAGCAGATACAGCACCTTCACAGGATAGGAAAAAAAAAACAACACACACACACACACACTGATCAATAACTGTCCCCCATAAACACTGTTCAAATCATCTCATCACCAGTAAATACAAGGATGATTGTGTAGTGAGGCAAAAGCATGTCTCTTCTATTATTGACTGACTAATCAATAATAGAAGAGACGTGCTTGTAATTTTTTGTAATCTGTGCAAGAAAATTACTATACTGAATTAGTTTTTCTGCAGATTGTGAAAATATATAAAGCAGACTAGAACTCCACTGTCACATTGTGACAACTGAAACAGCATGATATTTATTTTAGATTTTATAATTTTAATGAAACATTTCTTCAGGACTTTCTGCTGTGTTTTTGTAAAATTTGTAAAATGTTTCAAAACAATCAGCATTAAGATATTTGCTTCCATCTCTGCTGTGGTTGCAGTGTATCCTTGCTCAATTTGCTCAACCTTGTTTTAGTTATTTAATCTCTGGAGTAATGTGGTATCTCATATTTTTTTAGATCTTTCTTTCAAGTTATCTTCTGTATTTATCAAGTTTTAATTAAATAGAAAAAATCAGGTATAAATTACCTTATCATGGACATTAATGTCAAATTGTGGGCTCTGAATAATGCCTTCAAATATTTATTTTCAAAAGTGGGACTAAAATAAATCACATAATTTAAGTAATGTTTAGAGGTAAAAATTATATATGAGGAACAGAAGTCACGCAGTTCTCATAGTCATCAAAGACCTGACCTAATTCTAGATGGAGATCTGAATTCTATTTTTGTCAAATATTTTAGGCCCATTTAAAATTGTTTCCTGGCCCTGACTTTTAAACAAAGCCCACAATTTTAACCGCCACTTCAATACCCTTACTGTTAATCTGCTTCGGCCAAACCAAAAACCGTTCTGATGGGGAATTGTTGTTCTGTTTGATAGCCAATTCTTTTTCATTTTAGTCTGCCAGACCCAATCTATCACCATAAGACAACAGGAAAGTGGTTCGGATGATAAAAACCAAGCTGCAAAACTCTAAAGTTCAAACCTATCATAAACTAGTTCCAGTATTTACAGTGAAGTGAGTGTAGCATCTCCTTGGACATTTGAGAATTTGAAGCTGTCCGCATAGGAAAGCTAAATGTTTCTGGAGAAAAGTTTTATGGTAGTTTTATGATATGGAGAGAAAGACTGAGGTGTTGGTTAAGATTAAACTTCAGATATGGCACCAACCTCAACCCAACTGAAAGTGTATTAACTATGATTAAATGTCAGGTTTGTAAGACAGAGTAAACCAGATACTCTACCTTATCTGATTAGAAAGGAGGCTACAAAAGCTATGCTTCTTTCAAATTTGGTGAGGCAAGTCTATTTAGATAATTATTTGTAAACTGTATTGAAGTATGTTGATTAGATTACAATTTCAAACTTTGGCACTTAATGTTTGTTTTGAAATATCATTAAAGTTAGTGATGGTATCATCAGTTAACTCTGGGATTAAAAAAAGTTCAAAATTAATTTGAAATTTATGTAGATGATGCATCTGGTCATTTTTTGTGTTGATGTGGTACTTTTTATATTTTTGAAATTGTTAGTTACCTACAAACAATAACCAGTTTTCACAGACAAAAATAAAATGATTAAATGTCTTATCAGTTTGATTCATCAGAGAGGCATTGAGTTCTACTGAGTTGAGGCCAAACCCCAAAGCACCTTTTAAAGAATCTAAAAAATAGAAAATGTACAAGGCTATGAGAGTGGAAGGCACAAATTCACAGTAGAAATAAAATATGAACACTAAATCCCATGAAATAGATAGTAGAAATAGATAGTTTTATTCTTGTTTTCCCCAAATCACAATTCAAGATAAAGCCACAAGATAACAAAGAGATAAAATGAGAGTAAGGGGAAAAAAAATCAATATGTTGTACACACAGGCTTCAGGAAGACTTTCGCCTGCATTCTTGTGTCTGGTGGACAATGTGAGGAGAAACCAGGGAGTTTGGAGCTGGGAGGGGATGACCTGCCTGCAGGAGAATACGACTAATTGACACAGACCAAGGAGAAAAGGAGCTTTGCGGTGCAGCCTGAGGACTCTGTGCAGCCCGATCATCAGTCATACCGCGCTGCTGGATCATACGGAGGTGCCCAAAAATGCATGCATTGTATACAGGCATGAATGCTCTGATGCTCATAGGCAAGGCATTTTTTACTGTAATGAATCATTATCAGTCACTGTGACAGATGAGCTAAAGCAAACTCCTGTCCTCTGGTGTTAGTTTATTTTTATCAGCAACCCATATTTTCACGCCTAGCAATGTACAGTAATATGTTCTGATGTGCGTATGTGTAAATTAAATGCCAATGCAAGAATACACTGCCTTACTGGGCAAAACATGTTCCAAAGTCAGTTAAAATTTAATAAGTGGGAACATGGACAGCACAAGTTTTAAGCTAATCATATTATTTATTAAATTCAGGGTCATGGAGCTAATTAAGAATTTAATAATGTTAGACACCTTGTGTGTAACCTTTGGTAGGTCGTTGCTCTGATTTTATTGGTTTTGCATGCTCTTTTGATCTGCTTCCATTATTGGGTGCTACTATGACTTAACAGAGCTGATTTGTTGAGCTCTTTAAGAATAATCACACAGTGTCTGTATGAAATGTATTGTAGCATTTTTTATTTATTTTTGGTTTCAACTCAAAGACATTTGTATAAGAAATTACAGTAAATTTATATTGTTTGCATGCTCTTGCACAGCAGTGAGTTTCAGGTATTTCTTTGTATTCTACTTCCGAGAAGAAGTCAATCTTTCTTCTAAGATTTTAATGGTCTTGAGAGAAATTTTAAGGTTTAGCTAAGGTCTTTTGTTTGGACTTCAGTTGTTTTTTAATATTTAATCATCAGCCCAGGCTTTTCTGTAGGAATAATTACCAGTTTGATCAAGTTAGTTAATTGCTTTGAAGTTTTGTCTTTTCGAATCCTTATAATTGTGTTATTTGAGTACATGAAACAAGTCATCTGCCTCAGGGCATTTTCGATGAACTTTGTTGTGCACTGAGGTAGATAAATGATACATTACTTTAATCTGGTCATTTTCTGCTGCAAGATTTTCTGCACAGTTTTCTGACTCCCAAAATATCTACCAGTAGGGGGTCATTATCTCTTACATTTTTACCCAATATATCCTTGAAGAAAATTGTAAACAACCAAATCTTAAGCTTAAGCTTTTTTCTTGTTATCTATGTTCATAATTCATCAAGAATAACCTAGTATGACGATCACAAATAAAAAATACTTGCACATAAATTTATAACAAAATGTATACCATGATCAAGATCTTTTTATGTAAATAGAAAAGTTAGAAATATTTCTCCTGCTGCTGAAATGACATATATCAGAACATTTTTATTAATAACATAATTTTAATCATTGTCATATTACGGTAATGTTTGCATCTTTTATACTCTAATGAGATTGAAACAAAGTTCTTAAAGACGTGCTAAAGGTAGAGGCTTTTTGAAATAAACCTTTATTTCAAGGAATCTGTTTTGTGATGCAAAATATTTGCACAGTACTTTATTATCAATAATAGACCTGATAGGTGGACAAAGAAACACAAGATGCAAAGACTGATAAAAATGAGATCATCTGGCTAATTTTCTCTAATTATTAATTATTCATGCACCGTTGTAACAAAAGGCCACCAAATAATGTAGTCACAACAATCTTTTTATTACTCTAACAAAGATAACTATTATTTTCCTTCATATTAATAATACTGACTAGTAACCTTTAGCAAACTGAGATTAACAAATGACCCAGAGCACTTTCTGTTTGCTGACTGGTAATATATTCCACTGACAAATTTGTAGGAACTCTTAAGGCTTTGTGAATCTCGTATGAGCTGCACACATAGACGCAATCAGAAAATGAAAGGTCCTTTACCCTCTACTGCTGCGGCAGTCCTAGACATTGATAAAAACACACACACAAACACACACGCTGTCTCTTTTCAAGTACACAAACGTGCACGGTTCCTCTTGCCAGTCCTGACGTGCGATTTGATTAGTGGCTGCATACTGCAGAACTAAGCAAAAATAAAAACCCGAGAGGACAGCAGATGTTCATACTTTCCCCTGCTCACACCTCCCTGTCTCACCACCTCCACCCCCACCGCCCTGCGCTTCTCTGTCTCATTTATAGACAGGGACACACATTTACACTCACACTTTCCCCTCCGACTGCTCCATATTGGTGTGCAGCCAGGGGGTGACCCAGGGAGAAGGTGCACCTGTTAGTGTTTATTCTCTGCAATATGTCAACAAGCCGAGAATGTAGTGCAACACTACGCAGATTCTGATCTTTTAATTTATAACTAAGAATGGGGGCATATGTGAGATTTGTTCATACACAGCTCTGGAGAACTCTAATCTCTCTTTGTTCTGGCTTTTATTCAACTCATCACCCACTGACACTACAAGACAACACAAGTGGAATCTATTGCTATCCAAGGTCTAATGAAAGATAGCTGGCCATTTCTAACTATCTGTCCAAAAAGAATTGTCATTTTAAGGAAGGACTGCTTGTTTCAGTAAATACCCGAGCCAATTAGAGCATCTAAAGCTAATGAAATTAGAGAATGCTCCATGATGTATGCAAAGATTTTTGTTTAAAATCATATAATGTAGGATATTGGAGAAAAATGAAGAGTAAGAAGCATCAAAACAGAGAAGAAGGGCATGGACTTGTTACCAGTGTCAAGATACACAGCAATTTTTCAACCAAAATTTCTTTAGATAAAACTTTAAATTAAATGTTAGACAAAGGGCCACATTGACTGCAGCGTCCTCTGCTTGCATAAAACATAGAGTAATGTAGCATTGCTGCAAATAGCCTGCCAGCAAGCTATTACAAGGATGATTACACATTTATCTTCCTTAAAGACAAAACAATTCCTTCATTATTGTTTTTAATAAATTAATTTTAATAACTTAATAACTTAAAACTAAATGCGTTTTCAAGCTGGCGTGAAAACTTCATTTCAGAGTTACTGGTCAGGTGTGACAAGTGTAGAGCCCACAGGTTATCGGAGACCAGTTCTCTTGAACATAGATCTGAAATACATAGATCCATCAAGAAAACCTAAACAAAATGAAGGAACATTCACTTTCTAGGCTCCCCAGCTAAATAGCTCCCTGTTGTAAATGTGTAGAAACATTTGCCTCCATTAAATCACGACTGAAAATGTTACCATTTACTTCAAGTTAACTTTCAGTGCATAAGCATTTTTATTGGATAATTTTTAAACATGTCTAACCTATTTATGGACACAAAATGTGCAATTTTATAAATTTTTATATGATGTATATTTTGGTTTTTAACATACTTTGTGTTTCAAGTGCGACTCTCTTATCTATGTTTCTTTATGTTTTTAATTACCTTGAGTATGAATAGTGGTATACAAATGAACCTACTTTTCTGTTTTGACTTTCCGTGCTATTCACACAGAACTAGGCTGAAGGTAGACTGATGCATATACTGAAGTGATGTCAAAGAATCCTTATTACAAGATTTCACATTGTTACAGCAATTCATATCAGGCTGACAGATATGCTGTGGGAGTGTAAAAAATACATCTGATCAATGGGAGAGGTTAAAGTGATGTTTTTCTCCATTTTTCAGCTTGCTGATTACATGGTGTGATAAATGACCTGCTTTTGGCTTCTCACTCATAAAGGTTTTACGGCACTTTTAGTAACTAGAGTCATTTTTTTACTTCATTAATGGTGTCAGTAATCATTTTTCTAAATGTGTGCTGTGTGTGATGATAACACTCAAAACCCATTTAATGGACTGTCCTTTTTGCGTCTCATTTTATTTGTCTAATTACAGAAGTAGCAGAAAAAGCTGGTCCCCGTATTCGCCTCTGAGTTTATAGAGACATATCTTCCAATATTTTTTTGCATAAATGTTCCTGCAGCAAATTAACAGTGAAAAAACATTCTGCCCCTAATTTGGCAAAAAAGTAAAACCAGTCATTTAGGTCTAAGAAAACATCCTGTACCAAACAAAATATCTTTTTCTTTTTTTGTAAGTATCAAAAAAATGTTTGCAAAACCCATTTTCATAATTAGCATGAAAACCTCATTTGTTTTTGATTAGAACTGATCAAAAAGATTTGATAGGAGGAGTGGTAGATAAGCATTAGCTTTATTTTATTTTATTTTCTAGGTATTGAGATTCTTATGTTAACCAAAAACACTTGTGACTAACAGAAGACAAAACTTCTGTTAGTACCATAATTTACTTCCTTTTGATTTACCCAATTCCTCCCAATATTTTAAAGATGGTTTCACTATCAGCAGTTTGATCAGATTAATCTAAAAAAATATTTCAATAACATTTTATACACCAAGCAGTTCCCTTTATTTTACTGCAAACATTTGGTAGTGTTCTTGACGTAACATTTAAAACACAAAAGTTTTAAAATAGTATTTTCTTTCTTTTATGACAAGAAAGAAAAATATGTATTGACTGTTACGAGAGGCTAAGTTTCCATAAAATTACTTATTTGTTGATTACGTACTTCAAAATGCAGTGAAAACATACCTGTTTGATGATGGATTTTAGCCTTGCCATTGCAATAACTGTGACCCACACTGACATAAGGGACCCAAGGAAGTCACAAAACTGCAGAACGTCGTACTCCATGATGCAAAAGACCACAATACCAGGCTGGTCACATGCATGGTAAAACTGTGGGAAAAGACAAAGAAGGCAGCTGTTACACCATCAAATTTATAGTTCTTGCTTTGCTTTTTTTTTTTTTAGTTTGAATTATAGATTTATTTTTATTCTGCAGTTTATAAAAGTATAATATACAGAAATTGATTTCAACTCTCTTGATATACCTAATGTCTAATAGACACACTCTACGTTCACAAAGGACAAATCCAGCATGAACTGCGTTTCTCAAGCTCAACTTAAGTTCTTCACCACCCTTAAAAAACGTTTGTAAGGGAAATTGGACTGTAATATTTCCGCTTTTTGTCAGTTTTTTTAAAAGGAATTTCTCCAAAGCACAGAAAAAAATGGAAACTCCATCTAACCATATGGTTTCAGTTTCTTAAAATAAACCTTTCTGTTGGGAAACTAATAGCCTTTTGAAAGTATTTGTGCCTCATAAACATATTTTCACATTTTGTCATGTTACAAGCATTACCTCTAAGTATATGGCATTGTGAATCAAAAGTTATAAATGATTTTCAATTATATTAAATGATTATTTTTTTTAAATAAAAATCTGAAAAATTTCAGATTTCAGATACTTTAACCTTTTGAGGGGTATTTCTCTACCACCATTGCATACATAAAGGTTTACATTTTTGAAAAATCTTTGTTCCAAAATATTCCAGGCTGAATCAGATTGAATTCCAGGGTCAATATTATTTTTCAAGTCTTCAACTTACAGATGCTTTGATCTAACCATTTTGTTGCAGCTGTGTAAAATAATAATTTAGCATCATGAATCAGTTCCGACCAGCTCACGTCTCGCTGCTGAATAACACCTTCTTCCACCTCTTTGAAATGTTTTTACAAACCAGGACAAATCAAAGATGTGAACTTTAAACTTCACTTTGTTTCTTATTAATACTGTTTCATGAACTCCACATGAGTCAATCTGTTGACCAGACAACTGTTAGTCATAGTGCATGACTAACGGTTGTCTGGTCAACAGATTTTCTCATCTGATCTGTGAATCTCTGAAAAACTTTCTGCAAGCCTCATGGCAACTAGGATTTGAGTTTCTTTTCTATAATCTTATCGCTCTTTAGATTTTTTTTTCACAACCTTCTCCCTGACCTGTCTGCTGTGTTCCTTGGTCTTGGTGATGATATTTGTTCACTAAAATGTTCTCTAGCAAACTTGAAGCCTTCACAGAAAAGCATCATTTATACTTTGTTTATTTATGCAGGTGTTATGACTATTTACTCATGAATTGACTTTCAAAGGTGATTGATTGCATTGGATTTCCTTTAGGAGTAACACATTGAGGCCAGTTGAAAGCAAGTCACAGGCATACTGTTTACATTTTTATTTGCAGGTTCACTGAAAACTATTATATTTTCACTTATTTTTTGCATTTGTTCTTTCATACTGTTTTTAGAAATGCCGGTCTTATTTCCTATCAGAAACAAACTTCTTGGGTGAATAAAAATGTTCCGACAGAGTAATTTTGTGCTCAACAGTATTCATTTCCTGTATAAACAAAGACTAGAGGGCCAATGTTCTTTCAGCTTTGTACTATATGCTCTGAATGGCCACTCTACTAACCTGTGAAGGACTTATCTGCTTGTATCGTCCATATGTCACAGTTAGAAATTATGTTTTTCCCACCTATACAAAAAAACATTATTCAATCTCATAACTATGGAAAGTCCCCTTTTTCACTTAAATTGTGCAATATTTTTAAGGAAGTGCATTTGTAAGTTTATAAATTGTATTAATCAAGTTCCAGTTGTAGCCTGATTGCATTGGTGTTGGCAGACTTCAAAGGGTAATCATGGCAGGCCTCCTAGCAGTCCTAAGAGACTGGGAATGCACTGTGTGTTTTGGATTCTTGGGGTAGAGAGCTGTCAGACACCCAGTAAACTGTAATCTGTACAAGACTGCCTACCGTTCCTGAGTGCTGACAGGGTGAGGAATTGGTCTTCATGTGGTGTTGTTTGTTTGGGCTGCTGGTTGTCACTGATCTTCCTCGCCATTTGAAACTTGTGCTTAAAATAATACTGTAACACTCACTTAAGGTTGGCCTACAGCAAAGGGGTTGTATGAAACCTTAAAGAAAATCTGATGAGGGTCCCATTTTCCTATTGACAGCATCGCCACCACTAACAGTGGTTCAACAGATTTGGTAGAATCTGAGAGATTGAGCCATTTAATTGTCTAAATTTAAAAGTCTAAAAGCAATCATGATGATTGGCTATTATTTGCTGTTGATATGTAACAAACCAAGCTTCAACACGAAGAAAAGGTTAAGCTTTCAGATTATCACTAGGCAGATTGTTATCTATGCTGAAATTGTGAAAACAAATTTAATAATTTTCATACTGAACAAATTGAAAATTTCAGATCTATGGTTCGTGTTAAATTTCAAGCATTTATGGGAGTCCTCTGATAGTTTGGGGCTCTATGAGGCAGGAATCACATTTGCTTTGTGCTGGCTCTGGCAGTGGTCTTGTCAAGATCAGTCAAACCTGGCATGCTTGCAGCAAATGACAACTCATGTCTTTTAACAAGGTCCATGCTCACAAGAGCTGTTATCCAGGCTCTGATCAGGTACCTGACTGTCAGTACCTGCAGTAGCAGGACCCCAAGACAAGAGTCAACATCAGAATGAGCAGCTTTACGGCATTTTTTATGGGTGCAATCTACATATTCAGCTGTGCTGCTCAATAAGAACCTGAAAGAGAAAGTCATGTGAACTTCAAAACGTGTAAGCAAAAGACAAATGTGTACATTTGTTCCTTTGTAGCCATAAATTCCACAATATCTTTTGGATACTATAAAGAAATCCTTTAAACTTAAATGAATTTAGCTGGACAAAGTTTGAAGGATATTGATTCAAAAAAGTAGCAGAGGAAAAAAGACCATTTTAATAATTGCAAGAAAATCTTGGAAGTAAATCTACTTCTGAATATGCAACAGGTGAGCATAAACTGTATTGCATTATCAAGTGATTTCCAAATAATAAAAATCTATGTTGTGTAATTTGTTTTGCACACTGAGCCTAATTTCTGAAACACATTTCCTGATCTAGATGCTTTCATGCTTGTGACATTTATCACATATATATAATTGGTCCTGATTTTCAAACAATGCTCTTTGTGACTGTAATTCATTTTCAGTTTACCACCATAAGCGCTTGCATAATGTAGTCATCAGCACTGCTTTTGTGCCAGACTATCATTAGGTGTCAATCAGTAGAACAGCAAGAGTCCATTGTTAGGAACTGTGTGAAATTACCTGCATGCATCACTTATGTTTATATGCATCCAAATACAAAGAACACATTCTATGATGATGATTTTAACCTTCAGAACACCACTAAATTATTTTGTTTTTCATGTCTTCTTTAAAAGTGTCTGAATATGAATCAGCAATGAAGTTTCAGAGTTTCAGAGAGATGTAAAAATATAGACATCAAACCAAAGGTTTTAAGTGAAAACGCATGACCTTTTTTTTTACTGTCTGACTTTAAATTAGGCTAAATGTTTAATGTTTTAGGTCAATTAAGAATATTAAACCAGGCTTTTAAAGGTTAAACCTTTTGAATGACTCATCCCTCCTGACAGGACTAAACGGAGTTCAGTTGGAAGATTGCATTATTCACACAAACTTTTTTTTAGCTCTCCCTTCAATTTTTCTATGGGACCGACATCAGGGCTGTGGGAGGGTCCCTGAAAAACATTAATCCTGTTGTGCCAAGGCTACTTTATAACAAATTACATGGTATATTTAGTCTCATTTTCCATTTGCAAGACAAATTTTTACCCCAGCTTCAACTTCCTGGCAGACGTCTTAAGATGTTGCCTCAATATGATCACATAATGTTCTTTTCAGCTATTGTGAGAAATGCACCAGTCCCTCCTGAAGCAAAACACCAACACACTATGATGCTGCCGCCCATACTTCACAGTACAGGTGGTGTTTTCAGCATTTTTTTCCTTAGGCAATATAGTCAAACATTTCAATTTTAGTTTTATCAAACTACAGGATATGCTTTTTTTGTTTGTTCGTTTGTTTCAAAAAAGTATACATTTGTCCCTGTGTGCATTTACAAATGGTATATGGGCTTTTTAAGTTACTTTTGGAGAATGGCTTCTTCCTCTCTGAGTGGGCCTTTAGTCGCCATGGGTGCAAGACACATTTCACTGTAGATAATAATCACTTCTTAGCTTTAGTCAAGATCTTCACAAGATCTTCTGCTTTTTCTATATAGCTGATGCATTTTGCTCCACATCTATCTTCACACTACAGAATACATTTCCTTCCTTAAAAGTATGATGGCTGGATACTGTCATGCTGATTATGCTTGCATAAAATTGATTGAAAAATTCAGTGTGCCACCGTCAGGCATCTTGAAATTGTTCCCAAAGATGAACCAGACAAGTGGAGGTCCACAATTCTCTTTCTGATAACTTGCTTGATTTGTTTTGATCTTTTCACAACATCGCAGAGGGAAGCAAAAATTGTGAGAGCATTTTAAAGCATGTGCCTTCTGAATCAAAAGAAGTGATATGGGAAAAAAAATGTCAAAACAAAATAAAAAATCCCTTTCTCAATATTTTCATGTTTAACAAATATAAATAATGTTGGTAATGTTCTCTAACCTAAAATCAGTAAAAGATTGGTTGGATTTTATGATATGCTTCTTTATATTTGTTGCATATGGCTTCAACTGCACTTTCAGTCATCAGTTGAATCATTTAGAAGTGACTCACAGTGGAGAAAAACATGGTGAAGATGTAGACTGAAGCCTCCAGCAGGTATTGGCTTCGAATGGCGATGGCCACAGGCGGGACGAACATCAGGTTGCTGAGACAGAGCAGGAGGGTGGAGAGGAGCTGGAAGCTGTAAGAATAGGCTTCGGAGTTGTCGGTGCAGCCCCAACCATTCCAGCCTATTAGACAAACACACTGTCAGAGCTGTAGCCTGACGGAAGAAAGGAGAGATCTAAAGGAGCTTCTGTGTCGTTAAGTTGTGTTAAACTCTACATGAACTTTGGGAAAGTCTTGTTAAATCTTTTTGTGGCTGGAAGATGGAAGAAATTTGAATAGGAGATGAAACAGGCCGTTCAAAATCTTTTCCTTTGAATTTTGTGCATTTTGTAAAATGTATGAAAATTTTATGACTTGATAAGAGTCTCATCAGCAGCAGCTCTTTTTCAGGAACATTGGAGTTGTATGAAGTTGTTTATCTTGAACAATGGAGCCTCCTGGAGTGAACGCCCCCCATTGTCAACTGTGTCTGCTTTGTTACAATACATCATCATCAAGGGGCCAAATGAATAAGACAGTGTGGAAGACTATCTTTGTTTGGTTCTTTTTCTGTCTGATTTCAGGCCAAGACATAGTGATTGAGAGTACGTACGGTTTTTGGGTAGAATTATCACAAACAAAGCTCTGAATGTGCACAGTATTGACCAAAGCTATGGCTAGCAAAAATATTCAGATTCCTCAAATTCTTTCACATTGTCACATTACAGTAACAGAGTTCGATGTTACTAAGATAAACCAACTGGCTGGATTTAGAAAAATTATACATGACTTTCATGTTTGTTTTTGCAAAAAAAAAATTGTAAAACTATGCTGTGCATTTCTATGCAAGTTCCCTTTGTCTACATTTCAGTCACATTTCATGGTCTTTCATTTCCACATGATGGATTGAACAATGCTTTGTGACACAAGAACCAAGCTTGGAATGCATTTTTATAACCTCCACCATGCTGTTGCTTGCATTCTCACTAAAACCAGAGTTCATCACCCCAGCTGTAAAGTCCTTGCACCAGTCCCCAGCGAAGAGAACAGACTTTAAAATACTTTTGTTTGTTTAATAATTACTGATCAGCTTACCACTAAAATCCATTACAGACTTATTGTTTATGTATCAACCTTCTAGACCACTCAGGTCTTCTAGTTCTGGTCAGCTCTGCATCCCCAAAACTCAGTTTCGATGCACCACAAATCTGAAAAAAACTTCCAGAAAACTACAAAACAGCTGAGTCAGAGTTCCTTTGAATCAAGGCTAAAAACACATTTGTTTAGAGTTGCCTTTGATTAATGCTAAATGGAACATTGATCGACATACTTGATGATTATTGATAGTTTTGATGATGGCATTTAACAAAATGTAATGTTTATTGCTTGTTTCACAATTGGTGACTGTGTGATGGTTTATGCAAAGCACTTTGAATTACCTTCCTGCTAAAATGTACTTTACAAATAAACTTGACTTGATTTGAATTCATTGGTTACTGTTTTGTAATTCAGTTCACAAAAAATATTGCGATAATTATTCTGTCCAGTTTGCTCAGTTCTAAGGTGTAACATGAAAAAGTTCAAGGTGTGTAACATTTTTACAAGGCACTGGATTATTGAGGTTTTGCTGAGTTAAGACAGGCCAAGGGCAAGTGTTGATTGCTGTGGTTCCGCCAGGAAGTAGAGGCACACATGAAGTATGACAATGGATTCAGCGAGCTGGGATAAAACAAGATCAAAGGCAGGATTTTAAAAAAGCCTCTGAGGACAGGCTTTGTTTGGCTTCATAAGCTCATCTTTTATTGAAAAGCTGTTTGTAATTAAGAGTGTTTTATTGTCTCATCAACAGCTTATAGGAAGAGATTAATACTAGGCTTCTTGGACAGTGGTACCTATCATTTAATTGTCATATTGTTAGTTCAGTTCTGGAAAACGTCTTGCCCAAGCCCTTGTGGCTGACATTCCCATTTTCTGTCATTCTCCATCATATATTTTACAATTAATCTGAAATTATTAGCAGCAGATATAACCTCTTTCTTTTTTATTTTATCTAAAATTGAATATCATTAATGGTCATGCATTTCCTTCTTATGTACTGCTAAATAATAAACAATGAGGGATTCTTGAAGATAGGCATTAATTATTTTCAACTGCTGACTGAATCTGGCATTAAAATCAAATAATAAAAAGACATTAGTAGATGACTTCATCTGAATTTAGCTCATAATGGGAACAAAATCAAACCAAGTAAAAAAAAAAGAAGAGTTGTTCTAGTAAGTGACAAATGCACAGAGCTCTGCGGCGGCTCCTGCACATAAATTGTTACCTGCTTTGCATTCACATGCAGCATAAAGGTAGTTGTTGGTTCGCAGGAGCTTGCACTGTCCATATGTCCCGCAGTCATTGATGCATGGAGTAAGGTATGCACGCATATACACCTCTGCAGTTACATTGGAGCATGCTTCAAACCTGAGAAAAAAGCACAAGCAGGCAAAGGAGAACTAGAACTGAAATTTGAGTTGGCAATGTTTTTTTTATTATTATTATTATTTATCTTTTTCAATAAGTACCATTAAGGGTCTTTTATTTTTTATGTGCTTTATTTTATTAGCAGTTATCTTGCAAGGCTAAATAAAATCCATGTCATTAATTTTTTTTCTTAACAGTACTGCAGAAAATGTGTGTGATTTTGTTATACTCTTCAAATGCCAAGTAACTGCTTACAGATATGTTCCTGTCTGTTCATAGCAGCTTTAACTGATCCCTTTTTGACTTGTGCTTTCAACATATAAAAATCATCATGAGTATGAGCCAAACACACTGCCACTTTTCAACTGAAGCAAGCCTGGACTAATTTAGCGTGTGAAATGTATCACACCATTATGTGAATGCCATCACCATTTCCAAACCTCGGTTAGGCTCTCAAATGAAGATAAGTACAAGTCCCTCACCATCTGTTATCTGTAATGCAAATTCAACTGGAACTCCCAAGAGAACCTACAAAACCTAATATCTAATTCAATTCCTTTCAGATTTTTTGAATTGTTAAAGATTTGGCAAAATTGCTCAATCTGAAAAATTTGGGAAAATTATTTTGTTGAATAACTTTATAGCATTATTTTTTCCACCTTCTTTCCACAACATCTCTCACGCACACTTAAAATAAACCTTTAGCAGAAAAATATGTGCACTTATTGAATTCATCTGCAGAGTACAAACAGTTGGAGAGAACATTTGATATCACAAGATATAATCTAGTCCACAAACGATAAGAGCTGTGGCCTTTACAGAAAGTACAACATGCTGACAGTTTGGTCTGCCTGATGTGCTATTGCTGGAAAAGATCCAGTCTGCACTTTTTATTCTGTAATCGCATTAAAATAATCACAGCTCACCTTTGACATTTTAGAGATTATACAAAATTTATAGATGACTGAATCATCATACTTGTCATACAATTCTTAATGTACAAGACAGAAATGCTCTTCCATGTCATATGCATCTAACGGCCAAATTGTGCTACCAGATGACAGATGGGAGAAAAGCGTGTTCCCCAAATCACTGAGCTAAATCAATTATTAAATTGGTAAACAAAGTAGCGACTGTTTGAAGATCTGCTATAAAAATATTTTATATCCTGTTTTGTGATTGCCTTCCTGCAGAACAGAGCAAACATTGTCTCACCGAGGTTGCTGTGGGGCGTTGGGACAGAGGCTGTGAACTGATTATGAGAACATCAAAAATTTATGAGCAACAGTCAACCGGCTCATTTCAGTGAATTTTTGCTTGTAAATCCATTTTTTTTTTCTTTCCGGGTAAATACTCCTGAGAGTACACTTTATAGACTTTTTTTCCACTTTAAAGGCCCAGTTAGATATTTTGGGAAATGTGTTTATTCACCTTCCTGCTGAGAGCTAGAACAGATGACAGATACCTTGCTCCTGTGTTGTCAGAGGGATTCTGATATATACAGAGCAGTTCAGGCCTGTTATTCTTGTCTTTTGCTAAGTTCAACTTGAATAGTTGTCAAAAACCTTAAAACCATAAATATAAAAATGCCATTATATGTCTTATATTACGTCTGTGTCAAGAAAGCAAATATGCACATAGATTTGTAAAGATGTAATTTCTTTGCACCTGCATTAAATTTCGCTGTGAGACACCATAGTAATCTTACCCGTGTTCAGTGGCACATAAGGAGCGCAGACTGAGGTACCAGGTTCCTGTTTGTGGGTAGGGAATTCTCAGTTTGGTAATATTAGAGGACACGTTGACAGAGAGGAAAAACCCAGCAACTGATTCTGATCGAAGAAAGAGAACACCAATAAAGCTTTATAAATTTACGAAAACACAGAAAATTAAAACAAATAACCTGCTGTTTCAATCTAAATTAAAAATTCAGATGTTTTTGCTTAAATTTCCAGGTATTCAAGTTTTGTTAATCTTTGATGATGGCTGAATAAAGGATCAGAATGGTGAAAAAATAATAAATGTACAAATTGACAGATGAATCATTTATAGATATGAAAGATGAATGCACAGTCTCACAACTTTGAAACTGAATTGCACCCCTACGTATATATAACCAAATGTCTGAAGGGAGCTTGTCACAGAAGCTATTCTCATAAAATGTTGGACTTTTGCTGCATACAGATGACTTTGATGGGGGTTTTAATATTGATCTGGATGTTGACTCAGTGCTCTGCTGCCACACTAGAGACTGGAATTACAAACACCAGTCAAAGTTTTTAAATCAGGAAAAATTTGCCCCATTGAAGTGATCATAAATCGACAAGACTCTCTGCATGAGGGGTTTCCTGATCCTTCATGCACTCACTTCAGCAGATGGAAATCCCACAGCTTGTGCTCCTTCTGCACCAGTGGTTCAGCTGGTCAACCACTGGTGCTTAAGACGCTCTTAGTAGAATCTATTTTGATGGCTGCCTCTGCAATCTACTCTGTGTGTACAATTTAAATGTCTGCATGTCTAAACATGTTGGTCAGAAGGGTAAATTGTAGTCTGTGAAAATGACAGATGGTTAGATTTTCCCACAGTTTCAACAAAGATTCAAAGATTGAAAATATTTGATTAATGCGACCTCTGGTAGGGACACAAAATATTCCAAATTAACTTTGTCACACGGTAATCCAACATACCTGAATCACATTTTAGCGATGAATTTTCTCTCAAGAAGAGAGGCATTCCGTAATTAAGGCAGCCGAACACAGTCAGATTCGCTCCTTTCAGCGTAGACTGCAGGGAGAAGAAACAGAAGAAAATGCCAATCATCCATACAATCATCAACCATCTGTTGTCTTCTTGGCGGTGAGCTCATACTATTCATGATTACCTTAGGCCTCTGCTCCCCTCAGCCATGAAAGAATATAGTTTAAAACTAACAAATCAAGTGAAACCGCTCTACGTTTGTCTGCCAGAGGCACCTAGATGAAGATGTTGGCAGTTTATCACCTCGCAGCATCAATTATACAATAACATGCTTATGCATTAAAAGGAAATTCAGAAGAATTATTCAGGCGTTGGAAGTTGCATATGCCAATATAAAATAGCTCATGCGGTAGAAACAGAAATCGAGGCAATCAGATTAAGTGTCAGCATAGAAACAGGACAAAAAGCAATAATAAAATAAATGTATTCATAAATTATCAGAGAGTATTCAAGCACTTTATCTGACATTTTACAAGTTGTCTTGTCCTTTTCTGTGAATAAAGTAATGAAGTGGTTTATAACTAATATAAAATCTGTCCAACTAAATTATTGTATTGGTAAGCACCCTCAAAACATCATTTTGTCTGAGACAATAAAAGGAAATCATAGAACAATTCTCCAGCTATTAAATGCATTTACTTGTATCCAAAGGGAGTAGGGACATATTAAGGCAATTATTTTTAGGAATTATAAGATTTCTCTCACCTCCACATAGCAGAAAAAAAGCATAATGTATATGGAAGGAGCTGGAAATGTTCTTGATTAATGCAATGACAAACACTTTGCCAGGTGCTGAGATTTCAGGCTTCCTAAACTCACCATCTGGCCTGTAATCTCTTGATGGTTAAACTAAATCAAGTCCACTGGCATTTTAAGATGCCTATGCTTCATTGCAGCTCTACCCTAAAATCTGAAGATGAAGTATTAAGTAAGAAATACTCAAATGAAAACTGAAAGAGTCTGCCAGACACTGGTCAAGAGGAAGCAAAGGGTAATGGTTTCTTGACTATCGATACAAGCATAAATATCTTTGGCTTTTGCCGCTGTGAATTTCTGCAATCCACTCAGAGATTCTTTATAGCAGAAATAATTAGAGTTAATTCCTTTAAGTCACGTGTCATATCTCTCAACCCATGCTACAGGCATGGGGTTAATCAGTACCTGAGGAGGCATAATTTGAAATGTTCCCTATGTGGTTCATGAGTAATGATATAGTGAAGCAAGAATTGGGGCCTCAACTGCATTGATGTATGTGCTGCTCTGATTTATCACAGTGAAGAAGGAGTTGAGATGATAAGCAAAGTTCTTGATTTACTGGTTAATCTACATTCTGACCTATGGTTGTGATAAACGGACAAATGACTGAAAGAACAAGATTCCAGATACAAGCAGTCGACAGCCCCTCTCCTTATCTCCAAGGGTGAACCCAGCCTGGGATACAGAGGAAGTGTTCAGCTGCTCATCAGCAGGTTTTCATTCTTGTTGTCTTTTGGAGTTTTTTCAGGCATGTCCCTTTGGGGAGTGGAAGGGGACTCCAAAAACTGATTGGAGGGTCTATAAATCTTTTCTGGAACTCTCATGGATCCATTGCCAATTCTCAGATATAGGGATGGATGGATGGATTTTACATGGCAGATATGAACTGTCATGGTCTCTTTAGATCAATTCTACTTATGCTGCCTCAGCCAGAAAAGCCCAGATAAAGGCCCTGTACAAATTAAAATGGGTATCTTGCTCCCCCCCTTTCTCTTTCCTTTTAAACTGACTGATTCAAATAAATAAATAACTACAGCACTGGACTGATGGAAGTATGGACAGACCAAGCGTCAGACTGACAGATGGAGAAATAGGTAGATAAAAAAATATATATGGATGAAAAACAGATTGGTGGGTAAACGGATGGATAGATGGATGATTGGATGGGTGGACAAACAGATGGATGAATAGATGAATGATTTGATGACATGATGATTTACTGAAGATTCAGATGTATAATATCTCCCACTGAATAAAGCCTATCCAAATGAAGATGCGACACCAAATGAAGTCTGACACCAAATATGGAATTTCACAGATGCAGGGAAGCTACAGTCAAGCATAAAAATAAAGTTAGCTGATTTTATTTCATTTTTCAAGAAACTGCACCTACATCCATCCCCCTCACACCTCACAGAAAGTATTCTGCTTAAGGAGTCAGAATTTCTCAGGGTTGATTTACTGTTGAATCCTATCTTTACAGGAGATCATGTGTGGGGCAATCCCTTCTCTTCACTTGTCGTAAACATCCTGGTTCACCGGTAAACACCGGGAATTAAGGAAGCAAGATTATCTCAAGATACACATGATTATTTTGCGCATTTCATCTTTCTCAGATTTATTATCTGAACTCCCTCGGCGCGGGTGAAACCAGGAAACAGTTTTGTTCTGAAACTCTGCTCTGCAGATCTGTGTGGTGCCTAAATTAAGATTTCTACGATAACTTCCGAGGCTCCGTTTGTCTTCCAGGTTTATCTACCTTCGCCACTCCATATCTGTACTATCCAGATACAAAGGCCAGCTCTTTTAAGGGGATTTAATACATCTCATAAAACAGCTTTGCTTCTAGGCCATTATGTGATTTGCTTTTAATTTAACATAATTTCTGGTTCTGGTTTAAACCCCATTATAGATTAATGTTTGTAATTTTACTGCTATTTGTTTATTTTTTTGCTTATCCTATTATTGATGGCCTGTGCATGTAAAGCACTTTGTAGCATTGTTGTAAAACATAGCCACATCAATCACATTTAACAGTGTGATTTATATGCCGGATCCATTATGCATCAGTTAGTTATGATGGCTGAATGTGAGTGGCAGAGGAATAATTCAGTTTGGAGTGCCATCTAGCAACAAATTACTAATCAAGGTTTCAGGATGAGGGGGAATAAAACGAAAAGAAATTTCATAAATAAAGCAAGAGAAGAATAATTTTTTAATGCATAAATAGGTGAAGGAAGTCATGCAGTTCTGCTACTAAAAATTTCAGCCTACAATTTGCATTGTTGTATAATTGTGAGTCAGTTTGTAGCCATTGTTATGGCTACAAACTGAATAATGCATTATTCAACCACAAACTTTGTGGTTGAATAATGCATTTCAACCACAAAGTTGAAATGCATTATTTGTTCATCATATTGTGGTACTTAAGATAACATAGTCACACCATCCCTGTTTATGTCAACAACTAAACAAAAAAGCCAGCTCTTTTCACTTTCACCTAAATAAAATCCAATTCTCATAAGAAGTCAGCTAATTAATAGAGTCAACGTGGTTTAAAACTATTACCTGAATATGTAAAGAGTATGGGCACCACTCCAAACCAAGGAAAATATAGCTAAAGACTTGAGAGTGAGGTGGATGTTCACTTTCCAGCAGAACAATCACTCCAAACATAGAGTTGAAAATGGAATAGTTTAGATCAAACCATATTTGAGTTAGGGTGGCTTAGTTAAAGTACCGACCAATATCCAAATAAGAATATGTGGCAAGACTATGCACAGAAAAACATCAAATCAAAGTTTGTTTGTTGTTTTGCAAAACAAAATTGAGTGAAATGTTTACCTCTATTAGCAGTAAAAGGTGTTTGTATCCCCCTTTATTTGCTGAATATAAAAGCATGTCACTTCAGTTTTTAATTTAAGCAAAAAATATTTAAAAGCCTGTAGTAATCTCCTTCAAAATGATTTGCCACTTCATTTCTGTTTATCACATGACATCCAATTAAAATACAAGGACAATGTTGAAATATTTTAAGGATATGAATATTTTTGTAAGGCATTACATGTGATAAAAAACTGAGCATTTCAATGTTGCTTAGTAACAGGCTTTGATTGTACATTTCCATCTGAAAAAAGAATAAATTAATAAATAGAAATCTTTCTAATTTTTACTTTTTTTAAATCACATATTAATGAAAGAGAATTATCAACCCAAAGCCAAAACAAGATTTGCAAAGCGATCTTTAATCAAATAAAACTAAAAAACATATTTGAAACCATTCAGGCATATGACTCCCTCTTCTGATGAGCACCACATCTGTTCTTATGCAGCTTTTACACTTGACTGCAATCACTTGTGAATTATTTTATTCACTGGACATAATTAAGAAAGCGTATGACAGCCTGTCTAAGGTCTCACTGGGGATAGTGTGTGTGTGAGAGATAAAATCAAGTTTGTATGGTTAGAAAAACTCCAAGTTGTTTAATAGGATTTTGTCAAAGCACTGACTGTGCCAGAACAACCTAATCTCAAACACTTTGAAAAGGACAAATCATTGACTAAAACATTATTAGAAGTGTTTGCTGGGATTCCCACGTATATACACTTGAGTGACACCTTTAATTTACATTTAATTTATTGGCAGCCCAACCTTTGTAGCTAAGACAGTTCCTGAAATTTCCTCAAGGTTTAGGAGTCCAATTATGGGACTTCTTGATCATACTTCCAGAAGTGTATTTTTAAGATCAGACACTGATGTTGGACTAGAAAGCCTAGCTTCAAGTCTCCACTCTAATCCATCTCAAAGTTATTCAGGACTGTTGAGGGCTGAGGTCTAGACTGTGCAGGCCAGTCAAGTTCATCCACAGAAACGGATTCATTCATGTCTTTATGGACTTTATTTTGTTCACTGGTACACCTTCATTATCAAACTGAGAGAGATACCCACAGGCTGGGAAAACAAAATCATACCATATGTCTTGGTGTGCTGAACCCAATTTCCTAAAAATGTCTCCATGCCTTAGTCTCCTCTGAGCCAAACTTTAGACTTGAAGCGATGTAATCAGGCAATTTTTGTTCTCCTGCCAAATCCAGTCCCATCAACTGAACTGTCAGATTGTGAGTCATGATTCATCATATCACAGGTGTCTACTCTGCTGCAGTTTCTTCCACTTATATTTAATAAAAAACAATTGACTGAAGTATATTTAGTAGTGTGAAAAATTCATACGTGAGCTTATCACACATCCTTTAACTATATATTGCTAAATTATAGCAAAAAACTTCCTAAAGTTTGGTCTAAAAGGTAAACTTTTGATGAGATCCAAGAAAAGGAGACGTGATGTTTCTTTATACAGGTGAGTGACCCTCATAGAAGGACAATCATCAATGCAGTTCTCCCTCAGTCACGCGTTTACTGTAGAGAGGACAAAGAGAAGCTATTACTCACTATAAGGTACATGTCAGTCCCCTGGGGGAAATTTACTGTTCGAATAATAAAGTGTAGATAAATTATATTTTATTGTGCCATAAGGAAATCTGTCAGAAAACTTGATAAAACAGAGATGAAACTATCAGACTACAATTCCCTTTAGGGTGTGTGCAGATGAAACCATGCAGAACAGTTCACCTCACTTTACTGAAAAAGATAAAGAATTGCATCATTTTAAATTTTATTGTTATTCTCACAGGAAACTGCCGTCCAACCAGGATATAAAAGTTACAGACAGCTAGGGATGTCAGGATGATTATCATATTACAACAAACAATTCAATAAGCCATTCAATAATGTTGAAGTCCATAATTTGAAAGACACATTGTTTTTTATTTTTCAGCAATTCAGGAAGCCTTAATTTGCTGCTTGACCTTTGATTATCTTGTTAATGATCCAATTTAAACCAAGCTCCAAGCTCACCTTAAATTTGACTCTGGAAATTTTATGATTCATGTTTATGGCACTTTAGTTTATGTGTAATTTCTTGCATTTTTATAACTTTTCTTTGAATCTCTTGTGCTATACTTCATTTGCCAATTCATTTTAAGATAATTATTGTGACCTCCATGAGCACAGCTTTGGAAAAACCTATAAAAGGACAATAATATATTCTAAAATAAATGATCTCATTATGCTGCCTTTAATTTTCCCCTCTGCATTGCCCTACCAAAAGAGTCATTTTAAAATTGCATCAAAAGAGATTAAATCAATAACCTGACACCCGAGGAATCAGTGGAAATAAGAGTATCCTTTAGGCTCTCTGGGACAGAGGTGAATTTAAATTACACAAAGGTTTCAGCTCTTGTCCTCAAAAATCTTATAAATCTGCTAACGTCCTCCACCAGCAGCTGCTGACTAAACTCTGAATTTGTGACAAGCAAGAGACAGATCATCGCCAATGGGGAGAAATCTGTTCATAGATTATATATGATAACACTGCCTCTGAAAAATACATCTTACAGTTTGGAAAACTATCACACCAAACAGGTTGCATCACAATACTCTGTCCCTGTGACTTCTGCAGAAGTAAAATCTGTCTACTAACTCAGCCCTGCACATCTTAAAGCTGAACTGTGCTCTATTCCTTAATACTTTGCATGAAAGGAATGCAACAAAACTGCTTATCCAAAGTCAAAATAGCACACAAAATGCTCTGAAGACAGGCAAAGCATAAATAAAGTTCTGTACAAAAATATTATTTCCTTCTTTTTATATATTCTGTCTCTAAAGAAATAGATTTTGCTTATATTTTTTCACTTTTAAAGGTGACCTATTACATATGCTTCCTTGAACAGGTTAGGATAAGTCCATGGGTCATGCAAAACATGTTCATTACATTTGCTTTTTTACACAAAATCATTCTTAGATAATGAGATTTTAATCGAGTTCCTTTCAAAATGAGACATTTTAGGGCCTCTGGTCCCCCAATAATCTGCTGCTGGCCACGCCCCCAACTCAACACTTACACTTACACATAAAAATGGCTACAAACTGACGCACAATTATACAACCATGCAAGTTTGAAAAGCAAAAGTAGAGCTTCCAATACAACCAACAAGAATGCAGCAAGTTAAGTGTTTGAATATGCTAAATAAACTAGCAGTCTGAAACACAAGAAACACCTTTAGCATTAGGAAAGTCAATCTTAAAGAGTCATTAGATGAAAAAGAAAAAAAAAAAATAGTAATAATAATAATAAGTGCCATAACAACTTTTGATGAAGTTAAACATGAAAAATGTATAATGAATCCAATGAATTTTGTCATATATTAATAAATAAATCCTGTATAAGCATAGAGACAAGATTGTTTTAACAAGAAAAACAAAAAGCCTAGTCTACAAGTTGATCTCCCTGGAAATGACAAAATCAACATCAGTCTCTAAAGAAACAATTTAATGATTGTCAAATATTTTCTATTTCCTCATAAGTTTTCTGTTTGTGTTTGTATCCGACATTTTGGGAAATAGTCCTGTTTACCTTCTTGGCAGGGGTTTAGACTAAAAGATCGATTATCAATTTCATCTCTGTGTGTGTAGTGGAGAGGAAGGATGTGTTTAGCCTTGCCTATCGTAAATTCTGACAGCAGAGAGGAGCAGCATGGAGGCTGCAGTGGCATTTCAACAACTTCAAACCTGCCATGTACACATGCAAAACTATGTGGAATTATTTTCCCTCAGCAAAATAATTCTTTTCACTTCTGATTCTGTTTTTAAACTGATGGTCATTATGACTAACAGATCTTCAGGTGAGAAGTAATTGCATGCTTTTTAGAGCTGAAAAATGTCCTTGAACAATACATTTTCTGCATGCACAGATGTGAGTCTGATAGTCAAAATCCTGGGAGGGAAGTAAAAAGAAGGATATTTTCTGAAATGTCAGGACATTCCTTTGAACCAAACAATCTAAAAGATTTCCTTTTCAGGCCTAATCCTCTGTGTATTTCAATACTTGCTGGCTTGATCTCTATTATGAATGAAAAGTTTAAAACTATCTGGCAGCTTTTTTGATTCCCTGTAGATGCACTGCAGGTGCATTCTAATGCCTTCCCTATCTGACAGATGGATTTTTGCATTTTGTTTGGTTTCATTTAGAGACATATGTCACAGCTCCGACACTGAGGCAATTTTTGTTGTGACCTTTTTCCATTCCCACACCAAGTCTGTCATTACACGTGCATCCAGGCACCTCAAGTGAAAGAGGTCAACTCATAGAAATGTGACTCACTTCCTTTTGGCTTGGATTTGTATGGCACTTTATCAAGTCAAAAGACTCCAAAGTGCTTCACACTACAATTAGTCATTCACCGGTAGACACATTCACACATGGATGATGGTAAGCTACATGGTAGCCACAGCTGCCCTGAGGCAGACTTACAGAAGTGTTGACTGATTGTGTATGCAGTCTCACACCAACTTCACAGCTGCTGTATGAATGGTTCTAGAGTTACTCAACACCAACAGAGTTTGCAGGGAAACTGCTAATTATGTACAAATAATCAGAAACATGATAATATTAATGTATTCACATGCATGCATTTAATACTTGCACAAGTATACAATTGCAATTGTAGATGTCAAGATGTGTCAAGCATGCAAACAGCTGTGGAAAACGCCTTGAGCAACACTCAACTTTATTCCCACATGTCACATGGCTTGATGCTAAAAGAACACATATGTAGATATTTCTGCTGCAAGATGGCAATTAGCTAATCAACAATTTTAGGTTTCATAGGTTGACTGAACTGCAATTAGTTCAAGAGAGGATCTTGGTGAGAAGCTGTGTGCAGTCAGTACCCAATGCAATGCTCTGTTGCTGAGCTCACCAAACTATTTGCTGATTAAACTACAGTTTCAGAACATTCTAGCAAGCCCCTAAAAATGCCTCTGCATCTAACACTGGTGGAAATGTTCTTTCCCCATCATGTCTGCATTTATTCACTATAAGAGTGTTTTATTTACAACAATGACACTTTTTATTCTTAATATTAATGGATTTTTATGCAAAAGCAACCCAGTTTATATTTCATTCTGTCATCTAAACATGATTTTTTTATTAGGCAGAAAAGAGAATCACAGATCATACTCTTTTTTTCTGAATATTTAAATGAGGTGTGCCAAAGAAGGTGGCTGGCACGTCTCCATGTGTGCTCATTCTCTCTAGAATGGAAGAAGAAAATGTGCTTGAATCCATTGGTACACACAATTTCATACATCAAGAGTTATTTGGCAGCACATTGTTTTCTTGTTTAAGTATTTCAGCAGGAAATCCACACCCCTGTTTGTACATGTGGGCCTTGATTATAATCTGATCTTGTGTAAAAGAAAATAGATTAATGGGCAGACGCACAAAACTATTAGTGAGGGCTAATTGTTCACAAATCTGATTTAGCATCTGCTCCAAATTCTGAAAAGTGATTCCACACTCTTGTAACCCAGACTGTACTACTCACTTATGTGAAAATGCCAATGCAATGCCAGAAATTGGCCAGAGTTTTGAGGAATTTTTCATCAGGTTAAAGACTGAAGCTCTTGTCGAATCTTTGAGGTCCCTTCAGTTTGGGTTTCATCTATGTCCCTTGGACACAAAAAAGCCTTTTATGTTTAAAGGTTGTCATAGATATTGTCCCTAAATTAAAACAAACTAATGGCACTTACAGTATCCCTTTCTGAAAAAAAAGAAAGAAACAAAAAAGATTTACTTTTCCATCTATCCATCCATTCAGTTTAAACATTCCAGGTGGTCAGAAATTAAAAAAATGGCAGAGTACCCAGGGGCATGCCTTACCATAAAGTGAAAAAGTGAAACATTTTTCTGTATCTCTAAGCATTGTTTTTATATGTGGTCACATTGCACCCATATGCTAGAATTGGAGGCTCCCCTATTTATGGTAAACTGCTTTGCAAATATTTTACAAAAATAAACGGCACAAGCAAATCAGTTGCAAAATGGAGGAGATTGTAGTGCTTTATCAATTTGTCTGTCAGAGCATTAGAAAACAGGCGGCAATGGAACGCAGACCAAAATCTTAGATTAGTTTCTACAGACAAGAAGTAATACAGGAACATATCAATTTGAAAATTGAACAATATAAAATATCTTATTCTGCAACTTACCAGGTTTAATTTGAGCTCCATATTGAGGACCCCTCCGCTGTCTAAAACAGGCATCAGGTTGATGGCAAACACAGCGGCCCGGTCAGGTGGAATGGATATGTTTGGACCAAAAAAGACATAGAAGTGCACAGAGAAGGTATCCAGCTCGTTACGCAGGGTGGGGCGAATGGGCCAGCATTTGTTCGTGTCTGCTGTGGGGGCGAGGTAAATGATGCTGTCCTCTGAGGTGTGCAGGTGACTAGCGTTCTGAGACAGGCCAGGCACGGATGCCATCAGCAACGTGTCTGACAGAGAGAAACCCATCGCTGTTCCAAAAGACTGAGGCATGTTCATGGATGAGCTGTACTGCGCTCGGTCCTTCGATGAGCTGGGTTTGGAGCAATCTGATAGGGGAAAGATAACATTTCAAAGAGGATAAATAAAAAAAAAATAAAAAAACTTTTTAAAATCTTTGTCAAATTTTAAACAAATTCCGTTTATTGGGGAGTTATATGATAGAAGAAAGCAAAGTTCAGCATAATTTAGTGGAAGGAAAGTGATAAAAAAAATTTTAACAAATAGCACTCTGAAAGGTGTTTTGCTCCTTCACTTAAACAGACAGGCTGGGTAAGAAGGGAATTAATCTCAGGGTTAGGGTTTAAAAAAAACAACTCAGAGCAAAGGTTGGTAGAGACAAAGCCCAAAATCATTTTAACTGAAAAGTGAAATACAGTGAAGTATTTGGTTGTAATATACAACATGTGGAGGTTTTCAGAGTCATTCCTACATGAGTTCAGCATTCAGGGACATTTTTTAAGTTGCATTTGTGTAATAAAATAATCAATAAAATGAAATGTCAAACAAAAATGGAAAGGAAAACAGTTGAAAAATGGCTTGATGTAGCTAAGTCCTACAAAATGTTTCAAATGATTGCCTTCAGCTGGCTTCCAGAGCCACAGACTGATTCTTAATGAGACATAGATTCACTGTAATTGCTAACAGTACGCTCTCTCTTTCAACACAAAGCAACTCCCTGCAAAATGGTCATTGATGACAACTGGCTGGGAAGCATCAAATACCAGCAGTCCTCAAGGGAAAAGCATTTGTCAAAGGATTTTCTAGCTCACCCTCGTTTGCATACCGTTGTCTCTGAAGAAGCGTGAAGGATTCTGATATGTTAGAATAGCTGAAGCACACCTAAAAATACTTAATAATGCGTGCTCCAGAAAATGATGAAGACCAATATGCAGAATAAAGCCAATAGTTATGATAGTGGAAGGATGGCTATACAAAGGAGGATTGTAACCACATGTTTTATGACATTAATAATTGAGAAAAATGTCTTTGTCTTGCTTGAATACATAGCATAACGCATGAACTTCCTTCTTTGTCCGATCACCCCGGGTAAAAAGTAAAAAAGCTCTACACAACAATGATAAATAATAAATTGTAACCTACTTTTTCATGCACTGTCTGGCCGTCAACTTTGCTTTTAAACTGTAAAGAATTCAAATAAGGTTGCAAATTTTCATTTCAGACGCTTGTAGCAACAAAAATTTATATTATCAAGAAAAGCATTAGGAGGCGAGAACTCCAGATGGTCTCCCTTCTGAACCTGAGGTGTTCCTCAATTCAAATCTGCAAAAGGTCAAGTAAGATCTGGCTGCCAGGCAGGAGGAGAGACAGAGTGTGAATAATTAGTGTCTGTGTTGCCATGGTCACAAAGTGCATGGCACGGCGTGGAACAGAGGGGGAGAATTGCTACATGGGAGTGGACTTCCCATAGATTTGTGAGCCATCCCTTTTAGGAAATGCATAAAAAATATCCTAAACTCCATAACAGCATGTAGCAGATTATTCATCCTTTTTTCCCAGTCCCTGCTAACCTATCCTGCACTGTTCTTGAACAAGCATCTTTTATGGAACTGAAGGAATCTTTCTTCAGTAGTCAAAGTGAAACATGCCTAATATCAGTTCCTCCCTTCAACTTCATCGGTACATTTCTCATGATTCATTGCAGGAGGAGTATTTTAATGTAAAATCAAAACTACACTTTTAAAAAAAAATTATGACCAGCAATCTGAGATGCAAAATGTGCATTGTTAAAGAATAAAAACAAGTTTTTTCTTGAACAGAAAGGGTTTGTTTTCATTAAAAATTGTTCAAAGACAACATACCTAATAAATACTTCAGGAATTTTTGTTTTGCTTATTTCATATCAAGAGATGGAATAATGATTTTCCACTTACAGTGTTTTAGTGGACATGGAAACAAACTATTTTGATTAAATTTAGTTTTGATTCAGAAAACAGAGACTATGAACAAAAACAAGGCATGAAATGGTAGTCTGCAAATGTCTTTAAAGAGGTATCAGGTTTTTCTTAAGTACACTAATATAGTATTCCTGTTTTTCCACAAAAGAACAGCTCCAATAATTTTGTCTTTACTTTTATTCTCCTTATCAAATTTTCTTCTTCTATTATGGAATTAAGGTGTTTTAAAACTTTGAAACTCAACAAACAACCTTGCTAGGAAAAGCAAGGAAGAGCTTTCTTGACAAATATGCTGCTTTGATGGTAGGATAGATCATTTAACATTATTAGTTCATGTGTATTTGTGTCCATGCCATGAGTACAAATGCACTTCAGCCCACTACAGACTTGACACAAATTCATGCTTAGTCAAGAGTGCTTTGCATCAGTTTTTATCAATTTGAGAAACACTTTATCATCAATTTGTTATACACAGAGCACTAATCTACAGATACAGTGGCATATTACTGACAATCACTCAGGAGAGTTATGTACCAGCTCTGATACTGACTGCCAGCAGGAAGATGTTGTTCTACATTTCTGGGATCAACGAAAACACTTTATTACACTTTAGGATTAAAATTTAAACATAAATGTTCACTTGGCATAAATGAATGTATAATCTTCCAGAAGAAGTTGTTTGATTAAAAACTTAACTGGGTGTTTCTGGTGAAAAATACTTCACTATTTTACATGACATGGTCTGGAATGAACAGGAGGTTGAGTCTATATTAGCCTAGAGCACAGTTGTCAAACTCCAGTCCTCAAGGGCCACTGTCCTGCAGTTTTTAGATGTGCCACAGGTACAAAACACTGGAATGAAATGGTTTACTGACCTCCTTATGTAGATAAATTCTCCAGAGCCTTGCTAATGACCTAATTGTTCTATTCAGGTGTGATGCAGCAGAGGCACATCTAAAAGTTGCAAGACACCAGTTGAGGACTGGAGTTTGACACCCTTGGCCTAGAGACATCCAGATTAGGATTTTTTTGGACTAGTACTGACTTCTTATTTTCTTGGAGGTGTTTTTCTGCTGCTTCCAATTTTGAGAAATTACACTTTTTCTTTCTTAGGTCTTCAACACATAAGTGAGAAACACTGTTCTGTAGGTTCTTTTTTCACATATTCCTCTTTAGTCTGTATATAACCATTGTATAGGCGATAAACCATATTTACTATTTACTGGAAATACTACCTGATTTAGCCAAAGAAATGGTAAAAAAAATCCCTTCAATTGTTCAAACAGCTTAACCACAATCTCTATCAAACATCTGAAAAGAATCAGAGGTGCTAAACTAAGAGGTGGAAAAAAACACAGCTTATTCATTTTTATTCAGTCTCACCTGTGATTTGCACACCGATGCGAAAGTAGACGTCTGAGTTACTCAGATACCTCTCAACAAGGATGTAGTACCATTGCTCCCAGGCAGGTACGAGGGTAACTAATTCACACGGGTTCCACTCCCTGCAGTCGAGGGCACTCGAGTTGTGCACCGGTGGCGCCCGCGCTCTCATCTTCAGCACCACAGGACAGGTTTCGCTGCTTTTGTTTTTGGTGCTGCAGTTTACCAGCTGAACCTTCACCTTTGATATGTAATTGGGAATGAAAACCCTGCACAAACACAGACACAAATAACCACATCCTCTGTATGAACAGACTATTGTACACATTAGGATATTTAAGATAAACACAAAAGGTATTTCAGTGATGCCAGCAAATTTATATAGTGATGAATATGGATAAAAGTCAGTTTAGTCAAAATCAAACCTGAAACTGATTCTAAATTTAGCTAAACTGGTATCCTAAAAATAAAAGAAAAACCTGGATGTGTGATTTATGTTGAAACAACATGGCTCCAAAAATGAATTCATTTATGTTACCGCAGGATGTTCAAGGATCTCGATTGTGTTAAAATCAATTTTAGATTTTAATTTTAATGCAAATAATCTTCAAAATAATGTAATTTTAAAAAATGGGTAAATTTTATATTATTTGCTGAATTCATTGCTTATATATTCCAATTTTATGCAAGTTTTTTCAAGGCTTTAAAAAATTATTTATGAACCTTCTTTATACTGTAAAATATAAACAGCATTGTTAAATTCTTTGTTTCAGATAAGCTGTGCAGACATGTTTCCCCTTATGCAAAAGGTTCTTACTTTAGTGTTCTTCTGTTGCCTTGTAGAAGTTGTATTTTCTACAGGGACATCCACTATTTAACATGAGGGTTGCAGTGAATGATGCATATTACTAATTATAAACAATGACTCACTCTCTCTATTGGCAATGCATAAGGATAATCTAGCAAGAACCGGTTAATTTTATGACCTTATCCAATGTCTTAAAGTGGTTTTCAGTAACTAAGTGCCTTTAAATTATGTCAGCAAATCAATAAAAACAAGTTTGATTTTAGCTGTTTTTGGTTGGTTTTAGTAGAATTCAAAAGCAAATAAACACAATCCAACCTCACACTTGCTTTTTAAGATCCCACAAAAAGAAAATACTCACTTGTAAAGTGCTGATCTGTTATGGATTGGGATCATCTGGTCAATGAAGTATCCAGGATAAAGCACTGAAATTCCAATCAACTTCTGGACAATGAGCTGTGGTTGGAACAAATACTGGCATTCCTCAGACAAACCCTGAAACAACATCACAGCAGCAGTTTCAGTCGGTATTTCATCGGTTTTCTCATTAATATTCCTCTAAACCTGGTAAAGAGAAGATTAGGTATCATTCAGAGGCCAAAAATTCTCTAATGGACTGTGTGCATTAAGCTTGTCAGCCTCCTGGATTAATATGACTCTGTACTCCTCCTCTCCACTACACAGCGTAGCATGCACACCCACCATTTCATTTGTGTTTCTCTGAACCATTAACGGTTCAGAGATGAGGCAAGCAACGAGAATGACTTAAAAGCCAGGAGTCCATGTGTTGCTTCTACACACGATCAGCTTGAAAATGTGTTTGGACAAGAATAGAACCTGAATTTGAAAGGACAGGTGTGAATACAAAATGAGGTCTTGCATCCCTATCATCCGATCACTAACCCCCTTGTGCATAAGCAACAATTACTGTGGCGTGTCATTACTCTAGGAGCTGCAAGGGTGACCTCTTGATTTATTACAGCCTGTCCTCCCGACCAGCAGCAAACGTCTTCTAGAGCAAGCTGGGTTTTAATTAAGACTCTTTCAAAATGGAGTTTTAAATTCGGGTTGCTTTACTTTCTATTGGGTGGCAGTAGTCTTAAATTTGACCATCTCAAACATAGAAAGTGAGTAGTTTACTTTTGGCAGGATTTCTGGGGTTTTCTTTTGTTCTTTCAAACTCCATTAGAGCCATGAAGCACCAAGATTCCCTAAAGAAATCCTGCCTAGCTGCATTATTTTAATGCCTTTATTCAGACATGCCCACAGAGGCTGTGCGTTTTTCAGGGTCATCTCTGGAGTATACAGTTAGTTTAAATTCAGCGTTACCTGAGCAATCCCATGCAACAGTGCTGCAATGAATGCAATCTTAAAAGATTTATGTTAAACTCATTTCTGATTCTTTTATTTGTAATGCACTTTTGTTACTTACCTGACAGCGCTGACTTCAGTGTGGGATGACTAAAATATCATTCCTATCTGTCAGCAGCTCTTTAAAGAAGATTCTTCCAATTGCTGGTGTGAACAGATTTTGCACATTACTCCACCAATTAAATTTTTATAAGAGGATCTTCCTGTGCACAATTTATTAATGGGCCATTAATGTTTTAGGTTTTCACAGACTTGTTCATCTACTGAAACATGGGCAGCACATGTCTGATTCCAGTTGGAGGTTTTATGATAAAGCCTGAGGCAATGCTACTCGTTTCCCTCCACTTGCGATAGTCTACAAAGAGGCTTCAGTCTTAAACTAACATAAACATACCAGCAGGTGGCAATAGAGCAGATATAACTGGCATCAAAATTCAGAAGAAGAGCATTGGTTAGTGAAAAGAGGTCCAGCTCTTTTCACTGGAAGAGAACTTCCAACAATGTTGTTGCTTCACATTTCGGGGACTTCTGTTTTGTTTTACCTATTATGATTGATTGATATTATTAATCCTTTTTATAAAGGCAACTTTTAATTATAATCAATTTTACTTTAAAAATACAAGATCTAATGATAAATTCTGACTTGCTGCCATTTTGTGTATCTGATTTACATCACTGCACTTACTGTTATTGGAGTGTAAGATCTTGTTCTGTCATTATAGATCACTTGTTGTTCCCTTCGAATTAAATTTTGCCCTTTTAACCGGTCCTTTTTTTTTTTTTGTTTTACATCTTATAGCAGTCAGCTAAGACTGACTTAATCAATCATACACAATCTCTTGAGTCTTTGATTTACACATGAAAGTAGTTATCAATGAAGTTTTAAATCACAACTTTCCTAATTTAGTCAACCCAACACACTGGGCTGAAATGGGAATACATCCATGAAGATAAACAGGAACAACAAATGTGTGCAAGGGATTTCTTAAGACAGAACCATCAAAAATAAAATATAAACATTAGAAAGTGGAAAAGTTTCTGATGACTTAAGCTGCCATCATTCAGCCACCGCAAGAACAGGCCTTGCTTGTGGTGCCAGTGGGCTAATACGTAAAAATTCCCAACACTACTTATTTTATGGCACCTGTGCTTTAAGAGTTTTAGTATGATTTTTTTTTTTTTTTACATATCGCAGAAAATTCTTTCACATTTCAAGATTTACTGGAATTAGTTTACTAGAATTTGATGCTTTAACAAAGTTGGTACAATGTCTGAAAGTAAAAAAAAATAAAAATGGGGGATTATGTTTGAACGTTTGATGAAACCTTTTAATGTTCAGTACTAATAGTTTCATTAAAATATTTATAGATTCTTATAACAGTAGTGAGGAGGAAGTTATTAGTAGAAGGCCAATTCTAACATATGAAGATCAAAGCATATCCGTCTTACATCAATAGCATTTTCTACTGACTTGTCCAACACACATATTTGATCGTTAAAATATTTGGACAAATAAATTGCTTTATTTAAAATAAAGCAACTTCCTTTGTGAAGTCAGTTCAAGCAAATCAAATAATTCACAGAAGCAGTCGTCTGAACTCTAATTACCTACTGCAAGTAGCAAAATCTTTTGTAAATCAAAGAACCGACAGCTAAAAGTTGCTTATTTGTTCCATAAAATGCAGGCTGGATCCTCCCTGTTCTTTCTTTCATCCTTTTCAAATTGAAATCAACCCTTTTTCCTTTAAAATTGCTTCATAAGGCAGAATATTTGTATTTCTGTGTATACGGTGTAAAAGTAGAAGCTCTTCCCATTTTAAGCCACGGTGCCTTGCATCCCCAATGCCCCAAAAAGAAAACCAATTCCTTTGTGCATTTGATGTGATGGAAACTTCTGATGATATTTTTGATTGTTGTGTACTAGGTGCACTTTTGCCAGCCAGTGAAAACCACAGAGCAAGCACAACAGAGCACCATGCTGGTCACAAATAAATCACCCGAAATGGAAATCAGCAGGCGTTTATGCAGCCAAATAGGAGAACAGGATGAGATAAAGTAAAACTCTCTGATACTGTTCTGCTTCTTTTGACTCTGCACCATGAGCTGGAAAACGAATCCTGGCACCTACTGACATTTTTTCTTTTTTCATCCATAAAAGGGAGTTAAGCATGCATGAAAAAAATAGTAGTTGATCTCATTAAAATTATGTTACCAGTCACCACTGACGAGAAATGAGCAACATAAGAGTGACTCAAGCATCTAATTTGCTGCCTTAAAAAGCAAACGCTTGATGGGAGATTTCCACAATTCCGCCATGTTAACTGCAAGGCTTGCAGCGATTGCAATATTGGCCTGCCAGGTCAATATCAAGGCAGATTTATTCACAGCATGTGTTTGTCAGTGGAGCTCTGGGAAGTCAGTTAGCTTTGATAAATGCCCGGGCTCACCTTGACTGAGATCTTGCCCTCATCCTTGGGTAAATGTGCGGCTAAGAACCAGTCTCCTGGGAGAGGACTAGTCACATTGAACGCTCCGGTTGTTCGGTTTGGAAGAGTCCAGGTCAGGGTCACGGCAAAGGACCCTGGGACAACCGTATCCCGAGGGAAGCGGGTGTAAAGGGGGTTGATCACCGGAGGAGCTCCTGACCTGAAATACCTATTAATAGCAAAGCCACAATTCAAACTAAGGAACATTTTCATGAACAAAAAAGGGAGGAGCCATATGAGAAATTGATATGCAGTGTGGTGAAAAGTATTTGTCCCCTTACAAGTTTGTTCTCACACAAAATAGTTTTATGTCAGACAGAGATAACCTGAGGAATTACAAATACATTTTTCAAATAATTTCATTCATTAAGGTAGGAAAAAAAATAGTATGGCTGTATGTGAAAAAGTAATCAATCAGGCCTTGGGGAATCTTAACTAAACTGAAACAGCAGGGTTAAATCAGGCATTTAATGAATTAACAAAAGGGGCAATTATATTTTCATGTGTGCGAGGTGGGTCTGAATAGCTTTTGACCAATAAAATTTGTCTCATCTGTAAGGGGCAAATACTTTTTAGCATCTCTGGAGGCACTTCAGCTGTGTGAGCACAAATGGATGGCCTCTATAAAATATGTATAATTCAAGTTAAGCATCACTATCTATCATTTTTATTAAAAGATCACTAGGACACATGAGAAATTTTGCAGCACTCACCATAAACTATGATAGAAATAGATATGCAATATTAAAAGCTAATGCTAATGCTTTTATAGCAGCTCCTTTATGATTCTGAGCTGCAGGTAACAGTTGACCTTGCTCAGAAAACCAGCCCGTCCTCCACAGGTAAAAGGCTTATGATTGTCCACTTATTCCCTTCAAAAGGAGACGACTCTGAGGTCATTGTCTTACACTGTCACATTGCGGTTTGGGCAGCTGTCTCCAAACGTGCCCCCTTGCTCCTTGAAGGTGATGAGGTTCCAGACGGCCATCATTGTGTCTTCAGGCACACTGAAGTGGAACAGCTCCACACTGGCGAAGGAGTTGAAAGCATTTAGCTTACGAGGCGTACGGGTGAAGTAATCGGTCACAAAAAGGCAATCTAGGGAGAACAAAAATAAAAACATGAGTACCACATTGTTCCTGCTTGTTGTTCTATTGTTTTTTTTACCATTAGTTTCTCAATATCAAAAATTCTGCACAATGCAACACTAACGCCAGAAAAAAACATCTTATGTTGCATTTGTAGACTTTTCTTTTTCAGAACAACTACTGTTAGCATAATTTTTTTCACATGCTGTAAGAGTAATGGTGTATGCATTTCTTGTTCATATAACAAAGTTGGAAGAACCTTATTCTAGCATTTTATCTAACAATAAACCATGAGTGGTTTAACATTAGAGACTGAGCAGAAGGACTTTCCTGACTTATAAACAAGAGATTGGAGGTTTGAACTTAGAATCTGGGTACCACATAAAGAAACTGAAAAATTGTGAAAAATCTAACCGTAACATTTTCTGAATAGAGAAAAAAACATCCCAAGTTGAGAATAACTGTTTCCAAAACCATTCCTGGTGTGATCCTCACCACAACTAGAAATTCCTCTAAAATAAACATTTTTATTGTTAAAATTTCAAATACTAATCAATGACTTTATGAGTTTATTTTATCTCCAGACTGGTAAAAGGCACGACAGACATGTCGTTTAAGAAAGACAGATGTTCATAAGTCTTAGAATAAAACCCAAAAGGTTCAACACTGGTTGTACTTGTGAGCCTAAGTTTTCGCTACAAACCCAGCCTTGTGTGCATGCAAGACCTTCAACTACATGGCCCTTCTCCAGTAAGTCTGACAATGTGATTCCAAGTTAAACAGACAAACCACATAACTATGGAAACTGCAGAGATCCATCTAAATGTTAGCTGATATCAAGTTTGCAGGCAGGGTGAACGGAAGTGACAGATGGAGGCACAGGACAAAACTCGGCGTTTCTTTTCCTCTACCCATTGTACAGATGGGAAAACATTCATATATTTGCACAGGAAAATGTTTCTTGTTTTCTGATGCCTCTCATTTTCTCATCCTTGGCACATTCAAACACAGGTGGCATTGTTGAAGCTTTCCAGAGTAAAAAACTTTTTTGGTTGAATCTAAATGTAGCCAGGAATTTTACAGTATGTTCTCTCAAGTAGGAGAGCACAATAATGAGGACGCAGTGCTTCAAAACTACAGCTGGAAAGCAACAAGAGCTAAGTAGCTGACTGCAGGCTCCACCTGTGCAGATAACCTGACTAATTAACCACCTGATATCAGCTTGTTATACCCCACTGTTACTCTATAAAGTGCTGAACGACAAAAACGGCTAATATTTTACATGCTGTGTCATATTGTGCAAAATATATATTTATGGAGAGTTAATATTTCTTTTTTGTTGTTTGTTTAGTTTGCTCACTTCCAAAAAAAAAAATCATTTTCATTGAAATGTATCTCTTCATAAAAAAAGACATAGCTTGAACATTCATATTGTGATCTGGTGCCTCTCTCTCTGCTGTGATTCAGCTCTGCTTCCAACACCCCTCCACGCAGGAGAGGCTGTCAGGAATGTAGAGAAAGTTGTATTAGATGAAGAGAATGACCCAATTAGGAAACTTCTCCTTTGTCTTTTATTTTCACTCAGACAAGGTAAATTCTTGGAAACCACGCTGGCTATAATTCCAGGAGCCAATAATAATGTTAAAACTAGTTTTAACATTATTATTATTATGAAACCATAATAACAATATCAGCATTTTGGGGGTTTAGCATACCTATGATGTCAGTTGACTTCAGTAAATGTAATTATAATGCAAGCCAAAAATGATTATTGGTGAGATTTTTTGAATTTCTCAGGTTTTTTTTTTTTTTGTGGGGGGGGGTTCTGCTTGTACACAAGATAATAATCTAAATATTTTGCTTTCCTTTGAAGAAAACTGAACTGATCTTGTGGTCTTTGCAGGATATGTGCCTATGGGTCTAAGTTGGCCTGATTTACAGGTGACAGCAGATATTTAAAGGAAATTTATTGACAACTTATTCTGTTTTTTCCTCGAGGCTTCACATTAATTTAAATTCACTTTTGTTGATATTCTATGTTCTACCACATAAGTCCACAACAAAAACTCCTCACTGAGCCTAAAAATTCCCTTCAAAAGCTTAAATCAGCCAAATTTGCGATCATAGGTTTTGAACAGCCCTTAAAGCTTAATTAGCATCCTTCACAAGGGAAAATCCAGGATTACATTCACAGAAGTTTCTGCACATAAAAAGAACAACATCTGGCAGGTGTAATCTGCCACATTACCGACATGAGCTGGGCTGACACCAATCACACCCTGCAGGTGGGCAAAAACCTCCGGTAACTACATGCAAGTCAGCTAATTGCCACACCAGTACATAAAGCATAGGTGTTATCATAAACATAAACAGCAACACAGTTTGCAGGTTTCCATGGGAATGACAAGGCGGCATCTTGAGTTTTCCATCTGCGGTGAATGTTTTGCATTTATAACACATTTTTCCTTTGTGTTTGCACATGACTCTCCTTACATCCCGTCCTTGCTGTAGCTGTGGTCACATCGCTCCACTTTTGAGAATTGCAAATTGCTTGCAAATCATAGAAAAATTAGATTTGACACAAATCTTTTGAGGAAGGACTAAGAATGGAAACCCAATTTGTTTAACAGGCGAGATAGTACACAAAGCTCATTGTACTAATGTGTCCATTTGTGGCTGCATATTTTTACAAGTGTTCAGTTGTCCCCTTTTATTATTAGAAAATAGCAAAAATAAGGTGACCCTTTATGCTGAGCAGGAGCTGATGTGTTGATGCATAAAGTAAAAGGTTCCCCTGAATGTGTTGTGCTGTCTAATGTTTGTATATTTAAAAAAAAGATAAAAATGGCCTTTCTCTGCTCTTCCCACCCCCTCACTCTACAACCAATTCTCAATGTGTTCACTGATCCTCACCTACAATAACTGAAGGCAAACTTGAATACAAAACAATACAGACAAAAGAAGTGGAAACCGAGAGCAGACTTGGTCTCAAAGCTAAAACCTAATCCCATACAAAGCTCCAAATTGTCTACTTTTCTCTTATGTGAGCCTTTTCTGGACTTTCTGCATTATGTTTCAGCTTCTTCACAGTGATTTTCCTTTTTGCTTTTTGATTTCACAGAAAAAAATGCCTGAGGTCAAAGACAAAAGTGCAAAAGGATGAGTTTGGAATTAACACTTTTGGATTTTCAGGATATTTTCTGTATTTTCTTCGCATCTTATAAAAGAAAAATACAGAAAACATCCAAAATTACACAACATTTTACAAATGAGTGATCATTAATTTGATAGAAATATGTGTCTCCCAAAGTGAAATTTATGTTCACTGACAAAGTGTGATCAATCTGACTGAGCTAGAGTGTCGTGAAAACTGGTAGAGTAGTGAGATTTTCCAGGTATAGGCAGAAAACAGAACATATAAGCCTGGGAGGCATAAATAATCTTGCATTTTGATTTACTGATTTATTATAAAATAATTATTCTTATATTTTGATTTACGGATGATTTTGATTTACTGAGTTGATGTAATCAAGAAATTAATAAACAGTGAATAGAATTAAACTCAGATGGTTATTAAAAGAAGTTATGTTTGGAGAATTAAATCAGAAAGATGATTATGTTTAGTGATTTATGGTGATCATACAGCATACATATTGCATTCTGCAATAACACAAGTAAAAAAGTATTTACAAAGCTCAGACATAATCCAAAACACTTCCAGCTGTAATAACACTGAGAGGTGGTTCTACAAACAATCGATTAACACAAATGCATGCCACACTTTTCAGATTTTATTTCTAATAAAGTTTGGAGAGCCACGCACAATCTTTTATTACTGTACAGTTATGCACCACTTTCAATTGGTCGCATATATCGCATGAAAATTTATGGTTGTGATGTGATAAAAATGTACAAAACAGAAACAATATTTTTCAAGGCCCTCTAGATTAATGCTTGTAGTAATTAAAATCCATCATACATTATACATTTTTGCTTACTTTCCGGACTGCTACCTTTCCCTTTTTAATTGATGGTTTTGGGTAGCATGCAAATTTAATTGCAAAATTTTATCTCTTTATGCGAGATGAAGACGTTATTTTGGATGCCGCAGTCAAATTAGTTTCTCCAGCTTGGATATGTGCCTATATGTCTAATTGCCAGCATTTTTACAGTCTGTTTATAAGAAGTTATCACAAGGGAATTATACTCTGTAAATATTCAGAAATATGAGACGTTGCATTTGCAGGAAGGTGCAACCTTATGTTTACTCATAGCTATCAAAACATGGCAAAGTGAAAACACATCCACATTAAAATCCCTTTTTACAATAGTAAGCTGACAAATATATATATATTTTTTTGTATTTTGAATGCATTTCATTTAACCAAGATTTAAAATTTTACATCCAAGCAAACAGTGGAAGCCTCAGTAACACCGAGGATCCATTTAACGCTGAGCTGTAAATATGCCAAAAACATCTCCATATGCTTGTTTTGTTTGTCAGCTTAATGAAGACATCTCATCAGAAGATAAAAGCATCCGAGCGCTTACAGGCTTTCTTGCAGCATGCTTCTGAATTTTGGTAATCTCTTCAAGGAGCACCTCCCTACCACAGATTTTTACTCTAAAAGAGAGGCTTAATACAGACATAATCCTGCTTTTTGTCATCTCAACGTGAGATTTATGCATGAACACCTCACATGGCTGTCTGGAAACTTTAATTTTTAACAGCAGGATTTAAGAAAGAGTATGCTTTTATAGATTTTTATGTCTATAAAAGCATAGAGCAGGTGTGAGCAGGTTTGTGGGGAACAAGATGCTGGAGATGAGTGCCCACAACAACAATGAGGACTTCACCCTACTGCTCACACCCACCAAGTGCAATCTGCTTGAAGCTAACTCGGTCGGAATCATTTCTAGACCTTCTGCTCTGACTGACATCCACGCAGATCCACTGCAAACACAAATGATTCTCCCTTATTTATTCCCAGGTTTATAATTAATAAACCTGGGAAAATAGATATAAAAAAGCTGATTTCAGCTTTCTGTCTCCAGCAAAGTTACAATAAACAGATGGAGCAAAACAGCAACAAGTCTGCAACATTCAGACAGATGCGCAGAAAAGTACAGTTTGTTCTGCATTTTGTTGTTGTCCCAGAATCCAGTACAGAAATTTTAATATGTTTAGCTATGACATGTTGGTGGCTGACATTCCAAAGCCCACTAAAGCATTTATACTTAGAAAAATAACAAGAAGTCATTATAGTATTGCAGTTTTTTGGGGTTTTTTTTTTGGGGGGGGGGGGGGGGGGTTGCTTACATTAGAAGAAAAAGAGAAATACTAACATGAAAACTCTCAGGTGGTTAAATTATATTTTTAAGTTTGAAGTCTGTGGGTAATTATGAAATTAGAAACAAAATGTAACTGTGGTTATGGTCATATTTACGTACATTGCACTTTATAATAAACAAATTAAACACACAACGAAAGTTAACAACATAAGCGGCCAGTCTGATGTGTTTTCCTCCGTCAGTTTCATAACCGATACATTCTTCAGTAGCGTTTAACTCAGTGAACAATATTTGGCAGCTATCTTTTCCTCATTCTTGTCATTTAAAATTATTATTATTTTAATCCGCTGGCAGCAGTGAAGGGTGGATGCTCAGGCGACTAAACCAGAACCGGGATGCGGTGCTCTCACCGCCGCTTGCCCTGGTGCTCCAGCTCGGTGGATTTCAGCACCACCAACAAAAGGAACAGCTCCGCGAATCAAAGCGGCGGCAGCAGCACACACAAACACACACACACACTCACCTCCAACAGCGCAGAAAAAGGTGTAAACAAGCAAGAGGAGCCTCGGAGGGCTACATCCCGAGCCCCGGCGCTCCAGCTGCAACATCGTTAAAAGCCGAACGCGTAGTGAGGGGGGCTTCAGCCCGGCTGCAGGTCTCAGGCGCTCTGCTGGTCTACATTTTTTCTGATTATCTGCCAGCGACCAGCTGTTTGTGCATGACGTCATTCCGACGACGACGTCGCCGGCGCCTCCTCTTTGGCTTTGATTTGGCAACCTAAATATGTCGAGCGATTTGATTGGACCAGCGGCCCTGTCTGTCCGCCTCACGCTGCGGACGTGGACTGCAGCACAGGGCCTCGTCACCGCCGGAGCCGGAGCGTCCGCCGGGCCACCGCACACAGGAGACTGGAGAGGACTACAGAGGCTGCAGCTGCCCCTCGGACCAGCGACGCAGCCTCCTCCTCAGGGAGCCGACACAGAAAGTTAGCAAGGACTTAGTGCTGCAAAGCCCCTGAAATGTGTACACATTTCTTAGCAGTGATTTCGACTCAACTTTACTGTCTTTATTTTATTATCTTTATGGAAAGTTTGTCTAAAGTTCATGTTTCAGAGTGGATCTGTTTAAATGCAATATTGTAACATCTAACTTGGACTAAAGAATCTTGTTGATTTTTGGGAGAAGTAAAAGAAAAAAAACTTTAAGAACTAAAATTTGCTGATGCAAGTTAAATTTTTCTTGCAAGAAAGATCAAGAATCAAGAATATTTATTTGCAGTCTAAAACTGTGGTTCGTCATTTCCATTCACGTGCAGTAATACAAATACAATGATAATTACCCTAGCATGGCAAAAATAATCTTACATTTGAGTCCAACACAGTATTAAACTTCAATTTTGTTAGCGTCGAGAGTTGCTGCAGTGTTAGCTCTTAATTTTGCACAAACAGCACTTAGTGGAGAATTAATTTAACTGTGCCAGTTTTATTTTCATTCTTCTTTTTAATGTCACAGTTGACATTTTTTTTCCTCACCTCAGCTAATAGGGTGCTATTTTATACTGATTGCTTCAAGTCTGTTGAATTAAGCTACATCCTTTAGCCACCATGAGGGAGACAGGGTTTGCTGCAGCCATGGCTACATCTCCCAGCAATGGTCCAGATAAAAGCAAGAGGAACTGTAAGTAAACTACACAAAGTGTTTAGTGTTTTTGAACTAACAGCTTCAGAAAGTTAAAGTTACTCTAGAGTTTATCCATCAGTATCGGGTTTCATCAGGTGATTTAAATGATTGTAGCAGATAATAGCCAATCTCTCTCTCCTGGAGCTGAACAGCGGAAATTACTCATATTCTGGCCTGAGGGTCGGCTCACCATGAGTCATGGCAATCCAAGCAGATTTGTTGAAGAGAGAATGAGCTCCTGAATGAGGTCTGCCTGAAAGGCTTATTGAACAAATTATTGCAGCTGGACAAAAGAAAACATGATTTGTAGTTCATTTAGAAGAAAAATGTGAGTTTGTGAAACATAAAAGAAACAATGGAAAATTCAACTAAAGGACTTGAATATATCTGCCGTTTCCTTAAAATATATTCACCAACAGACATAACGTTTTGACCACCTGAGAAATAGTGCATCAGACTCTTGTAGATTTACTATCTAGTTCTAAAATGGTAGCAGCATAACATTTAATCTGTCAGTTGTCAGATAAGTCCATGTACTGGACTTGTTTGTTCAGCAGGTTCAACATTTGCTTCATTAGATTGAGATATGGAGAATTTGGAGGCAAGGTTGACACCTCAAACTAGCTCCTGCACTCTAATCTTTTGTTATCTCCTTTTGATTTATGTCAGGGTACATCATCCTGTTGAAACCACAAAGTGCAATGATACATTTCAAAGTAATACCCACATGCGTGGCAGGATTCAGAGTAAAACTGCCACTATGGGGGAGTTTTGACACTGTCATGCCAATTGTTGATGCTTTTGGTGGTGGTATGGGGTCAGCATGAACTCCCTTACTAGTTTGAAGCTTTTCATCCCACTATACAAAAGACTGCAAAAGCTTTCTATCTGAAACAACATCCACGTCTTCAGCAATCAGAGGACGTGGACCCAGCCATCTACCTCAATCTTGCTTCATTCTGGCTTCACCTCATCTTTGAGTACAAGACATTCACCTTCCTGTGCCATGTTGAAGAAATAATAAATGTTTATTATTATTATTAAAAACTAATAAGCATAGAACTAGAGAAAGTTATATCCTGCTTCTGATCGTACACTAACAACCACACTACCAACGTTAAAACCTCTATATTTGAAAGTTTTTAAAGATAAATAAGTCATAGCTTGATCTCCCCCACAGATGGATCAGAAGGTGGATTATGTTACACAATAAAGAGGCTGGAAAATACCTGAAACCTAATAATTAAAGACTGTGTTCGTTTTCCTTCTCACTTTTTGTTTTGCTATTGGTAGAGAGGAGGACTGGTGTAATATTGATTCCTGTAAAACAAGAGGAGCAACACTTCGACTGTGGCTGCTTTAAAAACATAAAAAGAGTGCTAGATGTTTTGTATAGCCCTTCTGTGTATTGCTTTTTTGTTGCTAATTTATAAACTAGGCTTCAAGCTAACATTTTTAAAGCTCTCAAAATATGAATGGACCTTCTGAATGGCTGAAGCAAATGTTATTTAGAAAATAGGCTTCCTGATGGTAGTTTTTGTTCATTTTATGGACATAAAAGCTCCAACTTGAGAAAAAATGAATATATTGAGCAAATCCTTTCACATAAACCGAGAGTAATCTTTTAAGTTTACATACTCAATGGGTCTTTCCAGAATTTGTTCAGAACAACAGCATAGTTTGATTGTAGAAAACATATAAAGTGCATAATATGATTGATTGGCCAGTTAAACATTCTCTAATAATTCAAAGTGGAAATCAAAAGAAATACCATCAAATCAATCAAAAACTAGCCATGGTGGCAAAGTCAATGAATGATTACATTGTGTTCAAAACCTAATTGCACTTTGAGCATTACACAACTTAATGAAGGCAAGCTAATGGTTAAGTCTCACCACAGTCCAAATGATGAAAAATGTCAAGCAAAATAGTTTTACATTTTGGCAAGTAGCAAATTGAGCTGCTTGTCATGAGTAAGGAGCTGTTTATGGTGGCTGCCGCATAAAACTATCACATACAAAGACACATGGTCATGCTGCTTTATGCTGATGAAGAAATGTCTTTTAAATGACTGTTTTTAACTAAATCGAATAGAAAAGTTGAGGGGTGATATCAAACATGTTGTTTTTGAGACAAAACAAAGCAATGAAGGAAATGCGAAATGTCTGAAATCAGTATTTGTCAGGGGGATGGAATATTTCTTCACAGGTGCCAGAAGTCTGTTGACTCCCTGCAACATAGATGTGAAGCTGTTCTCAGAAATAGTAGGTTACACAAATAACAAAATAGCTGGGGGATTTACAACCCTAAATCTTCAAGCATTTTTTTTTATTTAAAAACAAAATATGTATTTGCAAAAAATAAAATGTAGTCCACCTAATATTCCCATTCCTTTACTTTCTGTAGATTGATAAGAAATTAGAAACTTATTCCTTCAGACAGAATTAAAATCATTATGTATCCATGAAAATAATAAAAACTTTGAGCTTTACTTACTTTGAAAATGCATGCCTGGTATTTTGAACTCGGCTATACATAGCAACATGCAGGTTCACTCACTGTTTACACAATATTCAGCTCAGCTAGAAAACCCTTATCTGCATCTAGCTGAAACAAAATGTCAAATCCCACTTCAGTTGGAGGCTCAAAATACTTTGTTTTCAATCAGGCCTTTCAGATAAAATTGCTTCAGCTCTAGAAGGTGATCTCTGTGAATCGAAATATGACAGAAAATGCATTTCAGTTTAAAAAGCAAACATTGTATGGAGTCTCAGTAATGTAATAAAAACAGTAATTCCTTTTTAGTATGTGGCTGATTGCTTCTTTAATGGCACTAGCCAAGTCCTGCTGTAAAATTTAAATCCACATCTCCAAAAAGTTTGTCTGCTGCATTAATGTAACATAGTGGACCAGCACTGGCAGATGACACAGAAGCTTCACTCTTCAATAACATGGATTCTGTGTCTCTCTACTCTTCCTCCAGATAAGATCTTGACTTACTTTAATCTGAATTGAAGATTATGTACCACTGAGCAATTATTTTTCTTCTTAGCTCGGATAGGACAGCTGTGATGAAGTTTCTGGTTAAGGAGTGGTTTCACACATGGTACATGACAGCTGTAGCTCATTACCTGGACACATTTAATGAGCTACATGTGGCTCTTAAAGTACAGACTCCAGTTGCAGAACAAGACTTCACTTCCTTCAGTCGTATAGATAGAAAAAGATGCACAGTAACACGGATAATCGAGCAGAGAACTGTAAGGCAAACCCCAATTTTTCCTCCTCCTCAAGTTTCTGTTCAAATGTTTGCACATAGAACTCTGTAAAACCTAATGTTCTTTTACAATGGCTTTTTTTTTTTCTCTGTGGAGAGTGTCAATGTCTGTAGGACAACTATTAAACAAGTAGTGTTGTCCATGATTGTGTGGGTTATGGAATAAAATTTGGTCTTATGTAATATTCTAATTTTAAGAGAAACAGACTTAGCCATCATCATCGAGATGATCAAATAGTTTATATCACCCCAGGAATAATGAATAGTTTTCCTTTTTGATTTGACATAGTGATATAACTCGTCTTTTTGATGACAGTCTAATGTATTGAGATGCCACTCACAGCTGTGCTGTTGCTTTCGATGAGCCTCACTTGACTTTCATCTCTTTCACTAGTTTCATCTTTGTTCAATTGCCCAAAGACATTTTATTTTCTCTTAGATAAACCATCTAACACATCACTGTTATTCAGTGTGCTCGTCTACATGTCTGGCCATTTGTCTTGACTGCTTTTTAATCTAATATAAGGAAAGAAAGGCTGTGAACCTTGGAGGCAGAGCACTCTGAAGCAGATCGAAAGCTTGCCAGATTATTCTGAACAGACTGAAAGCCAAACTCTGCTCTGTTAGAGACCTGGAAGATGCGCATTAAATGATCGTTTTGCAGACAGGGGCAGAAACTATTTCCAACAAAGAGTACGGATTCAGAATTGCTATAATTTCCTATAGTAAATCAATGCTTCTCACAGCTCCAGTCCGTTTCTTTTGTGATGCTGAAGACTTTTCTGATATATATGCTCTGTCTGTATCTGCTGAACATCCACAATTTAAGAAGCCATGATGTAAAATTTTGGAATGCCTCCTACGGTGACATTTGGAGCAGGAAGAAGAAGGTCTGGTGGGAGGTGTGGGCAACACACAGATAAACTCATGCCCACATGATGCCCTCAGTTATTTCTACTTTCTCTCTCTAAGGTGAACTTCTCCACAGCCCTAGTGCATCAACTACAGTCTTTCACAGAGACCGTGAAGGGCTTCTGGTTAAGCACTTTAACCAGCTGAATCCATGCAAACATGTAAATCCAATGATGCACCAAATCCCTGATGCAAAACTGAGAGTGAGGGTGAACTGGTTCACATGGGAGTGAAACTGCTCAGTAAAATAATAAATACCTAACTAAATGTAAAAAGGCAGTCTTTAATAATTACATAAACTGCACCACAACATATGATACCATATATATATATATATATATATATATATATATATATAAAAAATCCCTTCTCACCCACTGCGGGTGGTGATTCTTCTTCCTCTTAGCTCGGGTCCTCTACCAGAGGCCTGGGAGCTTGAGGGTTCTGCGCAGTATCTTGGCTGTGCCTAGGACTGCACATTTCTGGACTGAGATGTCTGATGTTCCTGGGATCTGTTGTAGCCACTGTTCCAGTTTGGGGGTGACTGCCCCGAGGGTCCCGATGACCACAGGCACCACTGTGGTCTTCACCTTCCAGGCCCTCTCCAGTTCCTCCCTTAGGCCCTGGTATTTCTCTAGTTTCTCGTGCTCCTTTTTCCTGATGTTGCAGTCACTTGGTATTGCCACATCCACCACAACGGCTTTCCTCTGTTGTTTATCCACCACGACTATGTCTGGTTGGTTCGCCCTCACCATTTTGTCTGTCTGGATCTGGAAGTCCCACAGGATCTTAGCTCGGTCATTCTCCACTACCTTCGGGGGTGTTTCCCACTTTGCTATATATATATATATATATATATATATATATATATATATATATATATATATATATAAGCCCCTCATTTCCTCTTTTGGTCAATTGAAAAGATTAAATAAGGAGTTCAGAAAGCCAGAAAAAAAAGAAAACCTTTGGGTCTTACTAAACAAGGTACAGTGTATTATTTTTGGCTAAATAGTGCCCCCTAATGAGAAGATGTCATCTTGCACTATTAAGAGGTCAAAACAATTAAAACTTTAGGTTTTCAGCTCTTTAATCTTCATTTAAAGTAGTAAAACATAATTCAACCAAGAAAAATGTTTCCAAGAAGAGATGTTTGTACAGTGGGATAGTAACACTTAAGGCACAACTTCATTGTGGAAATGATCCACAATGAGAACTAGTTATATCCTCAATTCCTCTAAAGTCTGATTCCTCTTGAAATCTGTTTTCCACACTTTACAATCTATGCTACAAAGAGATGTCTATTTACATTACAAACTACATGAATGTTACATCCTGAACACTCCGAAGTGGGTCTTCTTTATTGGTGCATTGAGCGCTGCGCTGAGGCTCAGTCCCAGAACCAGACGAGTGTCTGCAGGGTCAATGATCCCATCATCCCACAATCTGTAAAAATAAAGAATCTTACATTGTTGGCCAGTTCTCATACATGCAGAGGGGTTATTGATTTTCTAATTCAGTCAAACTCAATACGAAATTAATTCCTCAAAATAATTTTCTCAAAAATGGAGTGGTCCTCCCACCTATTACTTTTGATAAAAATTACTAGTTTTAAAGATAGTTGCCTTAAGCAGTTACACTTATTCATAGCCAAAACGTGAATCTTACAGAACAACAAACTCCAGGCTTTCCCTCAGGCTGAACCAATACCAACCAATCAGTCTGAACCAAATGTTCTTAATCCTATTGATCTAAACATAGTGCTTACTGCAAAGCAGAGAACTGATTTGTGTGTTGTTGTTTTTTTACTGGGGCTTTGTTAGCATCAGACAGCTTCAGATTTAAACAAAGAGTCCAAAGTACAAGGCTTGTACGCCTTCATAAAAAAAACATTAAAAGAACAGACATTCAAAAGTTATATTAAATATGCCCATTTTATTACATATGTATTGATTCAAACAACAAAATCTTCTTTTGATAAGCTCCAGTCTCACATGCACACTGATCAATGCCCACAGGACTAAATAAAAAGTAATTGGGAAAAAAAAACAACAGGAGCCTAAATGGAAATAAAACAAATTCTTGCGTCACTTCTCATGTATTAATAGACTGCCTTGTTTGGGTCCAGGATAAAACAGAATTTCCAAGTACTGAAAACATTTCAAAATAAATAAAGAAAAGCAAAGCAGTTCTGTCGAATATCATCATAGCTTCAATGACACCTGTCTCACCAACATTATTTGAATGCTTCAATTTCCAAATAAAAAGAAATAAATGGAGACATAGTGGAGCACATGGTTCTTTTTTAGTACACTCCTGCCGTATAAATGTGATGTGCTCTGACCAAATCTCACCTGGCACTGGAGTAATATGGACTGCCTTCCTCTTCAAACCGGCGGACAATTGGTTCCTTCATGGCAGCCTCTTGTTCAGCTGTGAACTGTGAATAAATTGTTAGAACAGAACAGGGCAATGAAGGCCGCGGCTGGAGGCATTTTAAAGGTTGGTCTGAATTATTGAAGGTGAAGATGAAATGTAAAGCTGAAAGCACACAGCCTTTCATTTGTCATGAACGATGGTCTTGTTCGCTTGGAAATACTGAGCCAATTCTTCTAGAGAAAAAAAAATAAAGTAATGAAAAACACTGAGCATACGCAACAGCTTCCCACTGCTTTTAGTTTAGCTTCAAGGATGAGAGGGGCAAACTGTGGATCTGAAAATCTTTCTAGCAAAGCATTCAACTAAACTTAAAGCTAAACTTTGTAAAACATAAAAAAAAAATCTTCCACATATTTGGTGTTCTGCTGCACCATCACCTTAAAAATTGCCAGTAGGACTGTTGTAAACGGGGAAACAATACGGGATATTTATGGCACCTTCGTTCGTCACACTCAGAAAGTCATCTACCAGCAATGTACCGCCACGATTATTCCCGCCACCTGTTTGTTGAGACCGAGATGATATGTAATTTATTGTGTGGTTCGTCCGTAAAGTTACACTTACACTGTAGCCATCAACTACTCAGCCGCCCGCCGTGTTCAGTCTATCTGCTTGCCTGTATAAATACTCCCACAGCGCTCTTCCTGCCGTTCGCTTTGCACCAGCAGCTCCCGGAGGAGAAAGGCTGCTTATCGGTCTCCCAAAAATGATGTAAACCCGAGCATTATCATCAATCAATAAAATCCCCACAGACCGAATTTGAAAATTGGACGTTATGCCACTAACACTTTTAGCATTCGTCAACAACTCAGAGGTGGAAGTCAGAGATACGCGTAACACAGATAATGCCCCGGCCAGAACACGGTGCGCTAAATAATGAAACATAAATATTCTCAAGGAATTTTAATAACCGAGGTACTCGAATCATTCGAGTAATCGTTTCAGCCCTAATTCACAGTCTTCAGCAATTTGAGATTTCCATCAAAGGTGAATTTCAGACCCTTCAATGTGTGCTGATAATTATGAGTGAGTCTTAGCTGTGGTAAGAATGCATAATAGTGGCTGGCTGCCACCATAAAACAATAAAAGAAATTGGCATTGACCCATTTCATTTGACACTAATAACAACGGAAAGAAATATGTTTAATAAAAACTCTAAAAATATCTAGAACATTTACATAAAACACTTTTCAGGCTGTAATACAGATGGCAGTGAAACATTTGGACTTATAGTAGAGTGCTTTGCAACATTATTCAAAGTCCTTGAGTTTTCTCACATTTTACGGGGATTTTGAGTGATATTTATATAAACAGAGTACTCCACTGCTGCTAATTAGAAGGAAAATGATTCATGGTTTAACACTTTAAAAAAATTGCCCATGTATTTAGGCCTTTCTATAGTGGCCCCTTCTTATTTGTGGTATAGTAATCACATATGCACTGATGTTTCTGTGGAAAATTACTTGAAATTGTTGGCAGAAAATTCATCTATTCCAGAAAAAGGTTCAAGTATGGAACTAGAAGTTTTGGATAGAGTTTTGTGATATAAAACGGCCAACAGTTTCAATCTGGTTACATTTGTATAATATGTTAACTTTGTAATATCCTTTTAAAATAGTGTAATCTACATAATTTTGGTTAAGTTCAGCTGCAAGTTTACACCATTTGTATTAGGAGGCACTAATAAAAACAACCATAAACCCTGTGGATACCTGACAGATTTTAAAGAAATTATGCTCCCTTGGGACAAATCTCTCTTGCTTTTTATTAAATATCAGTGAATGTTACAGACATTCACTTACTTTAAAGACACTGCAATATAGGTCTATAGTGCAAAAACATAGAAAGGCCTTTTTTAATGCATTTATTTTTTAAATAATGATTGCAGATGTTTCTTCTCTTCTCTCTTATTGAAGCTTCTTATAACATGACAAAATGTAAATTCAAAGTAATTGAATACTTTAGTGAGTTTAGAAAGTTTCGACAAAACTTCTGACATGCATTTTCTCTTTACCGAGGTTCAACTAAGAGTCAGAGCTATAAAAGAACTTCACAAAATACACTCAACAGTTTACCTTTTTTTTCCGTTCAGATGGCTTACACATCATTAAATTGCCAGTTTCCACGGCACAGCTGTGTCATTGTGAAGCAATTAATGCACTGTTAATACACCTATAACAGCAAACCTGAGACAATTTAATTACAGCCACTTAATGTCTGCACTGTTCTGGACAAGGCATCACAGTTTCACTTAACGCTGATATAATTTTATTCTGCTGTGATTTACAGTCACTGGAAGAAATGTGCCTTTCATAATGTTTATTCTTTTGGCAGCAAATCAACCACAGGCAATTTATGGCTGCATAGAAAAGGGCAGATTTATGTCAAGGTTTTACCTCCTTTCCTTCACGTGTCCTCTGATCTTTAGTGATGGTGGCCAGGACTGTCGCTGCCTGCTCCCCTCCCATTACAGAGATTCTTGAATTGGGCCACATGTAGAGGAATCGGGGGCTGCGAGGAAAAAAAAAACAATCATCAATTTAATTGGACTCTTTTTAGAAAAATAACACCCCGAGTCATCACCTAACAAAAATTTTAAATTATTTACAAATATGTGAAACATTTTAACACCTGATTAAAAGCACAAAAAATTAGAAATTGTTTGTAGTATCTTGATGACCTTATGAGACCATCTCAATGCCCTTCTAAATTATTAAACAACATTAAACATTAAGGCATTAAACAAACATCTTTAAACTAAATATTGGCTTAGAGAGCATAAATAAATGGTGCTTACATAACTCCATTTAAAAGAGTATCAAAAGACCTCATTGATATTAAAAGTAGAAAATGTTGATATGTTTTGGACATATATTAAATAATAAAAACAAATCTAAAGGAAGTTCTTATTGCATGAAATACAAGTTTAACAAACAGCTGATATTTTAAATGTCTTGTCTTAATTAAAACATTGAATTAAGTGTATTTTCTGTATTTTAGACTAAAATAGTATTTAATTCCCAAGAAGTTGCTTTTTTAATTCCTAAAAATCAACTGGTGTTGTGAATTCAGCATCCCAAATCCAACATAATGTTGCAGTAAAAAATTATAAAAATGTCATAACAATTGCAGATTGAAAAAAAAAAATGTCTTTAAGGACATGTTAGGCTGACCGGTTTTAGTCTGTTCTGTCATTCAGAAACTGGAAACAGCTGCTGGTTGCCACAGTAATTACAGCTAGAGTGGGTGCTCCCTTGTGAAATTTTTTACGCTGCTACTGTGAGGCATTAGACGAGTGTTTTACAGTGCCACTACATTTTCAAACCCAAAAATCTTGAGTACTAGAGTTGTGTTGGAGTTAATTTCCATGACAACAGACTGCTGTGAGGAGGCATCAACCCATGCTGCACTGAGCTGCCTCTGGACGGTGTGAAGTACCAAATGGGAAACAGTAGTGGCTTAAATGAAACATATTTTCTGAGCTGACAAGGTGGAACAATGGTGCAAAGGAGTTTCTGAAAATAAGTATGTAACAACAATAACAGCCTGTTTACTCAAATTTAGGGAATCTTGTTCTCATCCTACCAACCTGACATCAGAAATCAGCTGGTGTCAAATCAAATCATCCTGCACTGACCTGCACCCATTAGTTAATTGAAATTTCAACATATTGTACAATTAGACTGAAATAACAACAGTCTTGGCAGTGGACAATGTCATTTAGTGAAGAGGAGTCAATGAATTATTCTCAGCTTCAGTGATCTTTAGAAAGTGAAAGCGGAGAAATGTAAGAAGGTACATCATGCTGAGACATGTCAGCAATTCAATCATGTTGTTGTTTTGCCTTTGTAGTAAAATATTCGTAAAACCATGCTTAACACCAACTTCTCTCCACCAAGCCCAGGGTGATGTTGGTTTGTTTGTGGCTCTATTTTGTTAGCTGAAGATGCTTGGGCAGCGCAAAAAACTAAACTGGAAGTGCATCCATGAACATTTAGCAGTGTGAGGCCTGTCAGGTTTAGTTGGAAGAGTTGCTTCATGGCTCATTTTCTTCATGTGATGTTTGTGGCCCTCTTGGTAGCAAGGAACAAGTTGTTTTAGTTTGTGTACTTCATTTTAATAGACTTATAAAATTTGATTTGGTTTGATTTTGGTTTCTGATTCGTAAAACTTTTCTTTTTCGATGACAATTTATTGTCTTCAAGATTTAGTTTTGATCTATTATTGAGTTTATTAAAAAATATTATTTTTGCATTACCTTTTTGTTTTTGGTCTTTATTAATCTTTGAATTGATTCTAAAAAATTGTTGTTGTTTTTTAAATCTCAATTGTCCAAGAATTGTATATGAAGGTCAACACTTCAAAAATAATGCATCTTTATGATAGGAAAAATGTTATATAAAGTCCCCTGTGTATGTAGAATGTCAATGATTGCTGACAAACTTATGATTTGTAGAAAAATCTACTTAGCAGATAGGAAATTATATTACTATAATCTCTAGTTATCTTACTTTTTTCTTGATGGTTTTCTAAATAATTAACAGCTAGGTCCAACATTAACAAAAAAATAAATAAATAACAAAACATTAAGGTCTTGTCAAATACAGAAAATAATAAAGCAAACCATAACTGTGGCAAAAACGTAGATGACTGAAAATGTCTTTGTCCTTTAAGTGATTCTGAGAAGAATGTCTTTGTTCATAAGAAAGGAACATTTCCACTTATATGTAAATGAGGCATTGTGAATATGAAACCAGTACAAGGAAGGGAAATTTTTTAAAATTTTTTGCTACTGTATCAAATCACAGCAAGAGACAACTTTATACCTGTACGCTCTTCCACACATGCCGTAATTGCCTGCACCGTAGGAACCTCCAATGATGACTGTTATCTTTGGCACATTGGCACAGGCAACAGCGGTGACCATCTTAGCTCCATCTTTGGCAATACCTCCGGCTTCATACTCTCTTCCCACCATGAACCCTTAGTACAAAGAAAAAAAGAAGAATAGCTTGCCACTGTGAAACAGTGCAATATTCCAAAAGAGGAGGAAAAATTTGCACCAACCTGTTATGTTTTGAAGGAAGATCAGAGGAATGTTTCTTTGGCAGCATAATTCGATGAAATGGGTTCCCTGAATGTAAATCAATTTTTTTAGTTATTACTAATAGTAGAGCTGCCAAGAGGTAAAATCTCAGCTATGTATCTTCATTACATTAAGATAAAAGTCTTGGCATCTCAAGAGACAAATTCATAGGTTTCAAATAAGATGCTGCATCAAATATAATTGTATGTCTCAAGCAATATATAAAGTCCAAGGATGGAGGGTACACAAAAAACAATTTTCAGGTATTATCTGAATAATAGCCCTTCTAAAACTGACCAGTCTGCATCACAACCCCCTTTATTAAGGATTAAGATACATCTTTCTAGTCACAATTTCAGACATTTCCAGACTGAAAAGTCTGTTCTCTCCCCCTACTTATAATTTTTTAACAATTATTACATATAGAGGGACATATAGAGGATGAATGGAGGGATGGAGAGATGACTAAATAGGTGGATTAATTGAGGGATGGATTAACCAGACAGAAAGACACAAAGGCGGTGCATCTTACATTTACTTAGTAGTTTTCTTGAAATTATACAAAATAACCCAGAACTTTCCCTGAAAACTGAGCTACTAGCATCACTTTTAAGTTAATATTCTTCTATATTTGACATATAAATAGTTCAAACTGAAAAAAGCTGCACTAGTGAGGAAGTATTTTGGTTGAAAATTTACTCAACCAAAATACTTTAATTCAAATCAAGAATTAAAGGCTAATGCAAAACACAGAAGAGTTAGAAGCTCCTCAAGAGTCAAACAAAATATAAGGGTACACTGTCATAATTTTAAATACTATTGCTTTATTTGGGGTAATGTTTTAAGAACTTATTGTGGTGAGGGAGATTTTCTTGCATTAAAAATTGCACACAACTTGTAAAAAGAAACAAAAAGCAGACAATTAGAAGCAGTTATGTGGTAAGTCTTTGCCTAAGATCATCTTTCTACCGGCCTTCCTTCTCTTTCTTTGCACAAATACCTGACAGATATGCTTTTCAATCACCCAACACCTTGTATAATTGAAGCCCAGGCCTGTTTAAAGCAATGACAGTGTGTCTCATAAATGAATCTTGAAAACCAGGTGATGTATTGATTTTTGTTGCTCTCCAAGCATGCCTTCTCCACACAAACTACTGTCGGCCCTTTTTTGACAGTAATTACTCTGATGAGACCGCCTGTCTCGAGGAGACCCGACAGAAAGAAATAGAATCAAGAATTTTTTTTTTTCCCAAGTTAAGCCTGTAATCTAATTTAAAACCTGTTTTGAAAAAACCTCATTGGAGCATTATAACAGATTTGACTCATCTTTTTTTTAATCCTGCCGTGAAGTTCAGCTCTGCTCAAAGCAAATTGGCTTGCAAGTTATCTGAATCATGCAAAATGACAATTATGATTGTCCTGTGGTTTCAAACTCAAATGCTACTATAATAGCCTTTTTAGATGACTTATTGGAAGACAAGTGGAATTTAAAAGGTTACTTTATGAAAGAAGCTCTGCAGCTCGACAGTGAAGGGTCAATGCAAAGCACTTAAGAATGCCAAAGCTTCTGCAATACAAGCGAAACATACGGGCGTTCTTTGTGAGTAGCGAATCTCTGAGGTCAGCCTGAACCACTTCAGGATTGCGCTTTAAGACTTTGACATTTTCAGGGTGCATAAATGTTATATTGCTCTTTCTTCAAGGTGACACTCATATTATTTTTTTAGTTCCAAAGGACAAGTACCTTTTTTGCAGACTCTGAAAACAGGACTCCATTGTTGCCAATAATTCCAACAGGGTATCCAAAGATTCTTGAGAAGCCTACAAAAGGCACAAATTAGATATTGAAAGGTGAGGCTGACAGCAAAACAAAAAAAAAAAAACTTGTACTGTAGAAATTGAAAACAATACCAGCCTGTATACCTGTAACAAGTGTGTCTCCATAAAATGCCTTGAACTCATCAAATTTACTGCCATCCACAATTCTGGCAATAACCTGCAAACGAATGAATGTGTCAGCTCAAAGAGGTGTGTAACGAAATGTCAGAAAACAAGGCCCTGAGGCAGAAAACCGAGCTGCATTGGGCAATAATGTCACAAATTTTATGTAACCTGCTTTATTAAAGTGATTTGGCTGCATGCTGTGTTGGGCTGCCTGTTCCTGATAAAAAACAAGAGCCCTGTAAAGAAAAAGGAGCAGCTGGTTGTTCCCGATACCTAAACAGACCGCCAATGCTGCTCTACACCACAGACGCTGTGGCATTGCTTGAGTTAACAATAATTTCTGCTCCTGAGTCTACATCAAGTATCAGAGCCTCAGGAGAAGCCAGAGAAGGAAAACAGCGTGACTGATACCAAGCAGCCATAATCAACTGAAAACCTGAACATGACATCTCAACACTGTTCACTCTGAGCCTTTAAAGCCATGTCTATGTGGCTTTACGAAGCTTAGGTGTAGTGATGAAATGAGTAGTCAGACTAATCGTAATCCATCAACTTTTGAAATAACTAATACAGTAATCAAATAATTGTTAACCGCAGAATATAGACTAGTAATTAAGGCAAAACTGTACAAAAATGTATACATTTTGGAGTTAAGATAAAAAGAAAACCTTCTTTGTCTATAAATATGTTGTGTTGACGGTCTCACTCATGACTGTAGCCTTGACAACCGAGATCCCTCTGATGCCGTAATGAAGCATTTTGTTTTTTTGAGAATTTCCTGCCAAATCCGTTACTGCATGATTTTTTCACCTTTTTTTAACGCTTTGAACTATTGACTATTTCTTTCACTCCCAAGTTCTGTAAATAAAAAACAAAAACAAAAAACAAGAAAAACAACAAAAAAAACTTTAAATGTATCTTCAACATTGTATAAAAAGGCTTAAGTGGTTAAACAAAATATCTTCAGAATGTACCATGTTTTTTTCATATTAATTGTCAGAATAAAGAATAGAATAACTGATTTCTAAAATAATTGTTCATTGCACCCCGTTTAAGTTTAAATACATACTAGTGTGTGGTGGTTATAATTTGTTTTATTCTTTCCCTTTAATTAAATTGAAATCTATTCAGACTCAAGTAATATCTAATTAGCATTCAGAGAGGAGCTCTGGAATGATTTTTACTTCATTATGTATTCCCATGTAAGAGCTCAAAAACAAAGAAAACCTATCTCACAGTCAAACGCCTGAAAGATAAATCATCACATCAAAGATCATCTTTTCTGGAGTGCAGTCTGAAACATTAAGCTCACCCCCCTTGATCAGGTTTGACAAGTAGCCGGGCAATTACCTCTCTGACATCAAAGTTGCGTTTCAAGTTATCTCCAACTATCCCATAAAGCTCATCCGAAGGAAAAAGGGGGGCTTCGGTGGCTTCAACAGTAACCTGAAAAAATAATGTAGACACAGATTAAATAGGCAGTTAAGGCATAATTAGGTGACCATAATTAGCAATTAGACTAATCATTGGATTGACCTCAATGTTCTTCCTGTAGTTGAGACTTCGGACCGTCTTCCGAGCTAAATGGAGTGCGTGGTTATCATCTAAAGCGTAGTGGTCTGTCACGCCAGATTTTCTGTGAAATTGGAAGCAAATCAATCACAATGGAGCTATTATAGAATACAAATCAGTGGTTAAGGAATGATCATGAGGATTAGAGCAGGTGAAATATACTGCCATCGATGCAATCCGATTTGTTTTTGCTTTCAAATAATTTCAATCAGGGAACAGAACACTAAGCTGAAATTAGAAATTGCATCTCTGGAATATGTGCAGTGGCTAAAACAATGTTAACTAATGTAACTGTAAATGCTGCATTCATACTTGCAGTGCAGATCAGCACCACCAAGATCTTCTGCAGATACTTCTTCTCCAGTGGCAGCTTTCACCTATAAAAGAAGGAAGTGTTCAGAAAATTAAACAATTACAAAAATGCATTCCATCCTTCTATGTAGCCAAGATGCTAATTTTATAAATTAAGAGATTTTAAGTTATCAAAAACCCTTTGGATCGTCTTTTAGAGTTTTCCTGAATAATTTGCACATATGCTAGTTATCCTCTCTCCCATCACCATTTGATACTTTTTCAGTATTTTGGGACAGGATCTTTTATCCAGCTTGTCCATTTAAGTAAATTTACTTACAGTAATTGTACATAATCTACAAATGGTCTCCAAGAAAACGTGGTTATGCAACTCTAATGTGTAATATCCATTCACAAGAGGTTGCTCAGAGTTATTTCGGATAATAATCTGTCACAGCTTATAAGATTCAACTGAATCAAATGCAGATCAGAATAACAATTAATGGAAATTAATGGTTTAATATAAAAAGCATTAAAAAAATTATATTCGATTAAATCTAACTTTTAGGACTCTCGTGGTTATCTCATTACCAAGACAATACAGGTACAAAGTGAATTAGCCAGTAGGAAGTTGTGGTATAAAGGCTTGAACTACCCCAGAGCACATTAACAGCCTTTATTTGATCAATTCAGTCTTCTAACTCAAAAAGAAAACAGTACCAAGGTCATACTTGCAGAGGCATGCCCAACAGATGCAGAATATATGGGCAACTTGCACAACGCTGTATTCATTATGACTCCTATAACACAGCAGGTGTTAAAGTTACTGAGAGAAATGAAAAACAATTTCCTCAGCAGCATGCTTCAGGTCTTAACAGATGAAGTATCATTTTCCACAACTGCAAAACAACACTGCACTATCAGACTGGAAAACATTCGGGATGCTTTAAGGGCACAGGCACAGATAGGAAAGGACATCTTCTTAAAGGTTTCACTTAAAAGTCTGTGATAAACTTAGATGAATGTAGTAGAGCACAGGTGTCAAACTCCAGTCCTCAAGGGCCGCAGTTTTTAGATGTACCACAGGTACAAAACACTGGAATGAAATGGCTTAATTACCTCCTCATGTAAATAAAGTCTCCAGAGCCTTGCTAATGACCTAATTATTCTATTCAGGTGTGGTAAAGCAGAGGCACATCTAAAACTTGCAGGACACTGGCCCTTGAGGACTGGAGTTTGACACCCCTGTACTCTACAGGGGTGTCAAACCTTTAAACTGGTCTATCAACTCCAACATGCCCTCTAATTCTCTGCATTCTGGAAAAAAAGAAATGTGTCCCCAACCTTCTCTATCTCCTATGATTTTTGCCTTATAAGTCAGTTCAACAACTCTCCAATGACAGTGCCTCTTATTCATATTTGGTATTCATTTATGACAGAATTTTTTTGGTTGCTGGACATTTATCTCCTTCACCATTGCCTGCCTTTGCAATGGTGCTCATTTCATATCAGTCTCCTAAAACGGGACATTTTGTACAGAACATGCATCCATTTATACCAGTGAGTCCAGGGCAGCAATGACACTTGATCTCGTGGAAGCAATAATTTAAAGGATATTTCATTTCAAATGTCATGCAGTCACTCTCTGTATATTAATAATAGATTTGATCCAATTAAATAGACTAACTGCACTTAATAGGATCACCTAATGCAGGGGTGGGCACTCCTGGTCCTCGAGGGCCAGTGTCCTGCAACTCTTAGATGTCTCCCTGGTCCAACACACCTGAATCCAACAGCTGAATCACCTCCCAAGTGCAGTTAGGTTCTCCAGAGTCCTGCTAATGACCTCATTATTTGACTCAGGTGTGTTGAAGTAGAGATACATCTAAAAGTTGCAGGACACCGGCCCTCGAGGACCAGGAGTGCCCACTTCTGACCTAATGTATACTTCTGGTCCCTGAGATGCTAAAGCCCAAGAAATGTAGTAAAGTAAAATGCTAAAAAAAGAAAAGGTAAGAAAATGTGGATGGTGATAAAAAAAATTCATCTTCAGTGCCACAATTCTATATTTTCCTCCATCATTATGTGTTTATTGGTACAAAATGAAAGAATGCAGGGATAAATTATAAATCTGTAGGAATAAGATGTTAATACAAATTCACCCAGAAATTATCTTATATACTGTTTGTTTTTATAACAACAGTCAGGATAATTTGTTTTTTTTTCACATAGGATCTTAGGCTACCTTCACCCAGTAGGCAAATTATTATTTTTGCCCATATGCAATCCATATCTGACTTCTTCATGGTTGTCTATACGGCCCAAATACAATCTTTTCACCTCCCCCCCAAAAAAATAAAAATAAAAACTGATTTCTATCACTTCCATGTATGGTACATGCAAAAAAATATCTGATTTCAGCTAAATATCAGAATTGAGCATAAAGAGCTGCTATGTGAACATAGCTTTAGTTGAACCTTGGTTCTTCTCCTAGGCCTCACGTAACAGCAACTTTTAGGAGATGGTAAATATTTCCCATTAACTGCATGTATCAAGCAACTCATATTAGTGAGAATGGTGTAATCTATAAATTTGTTATTATGGGAATCTTATTCTAAATACATGCAATACATTTCACTAAAAATGGTCAACCAGCATGGCTATGCAGAAGGTTTTTGCTGCACAAATCTTTTTTTTTCTGGAAAATTAAACTGGTGTGCATACTCTCGCTAGTTCCAGTTTTGTGAATGCAAAAGCTGCTCAATCATTCTGTCCAGCTGGTGTGGAAATTACAAAATCAAATGTAATGCAATGAGAGGATGCAACAATTCACATATTTCATCTCATGTTTGCAAAACGGAAAGGAAATGAAAAAGTTTCCAACCAGAGGAGGTCCTCCGAGAAAAATTGTTCCTTGCTTTTGCACAATGATGCTCTCGTCTGCCATTGCTGGAACATATGCTCCTCCAGCCGTGCACGAGCCCATCACAAGAGCAATCTAAAAAGAAATAGGAAGTTAAATCTTCACCGAAGCATTTCAAATACAGAAACATCCCTTCCAGCTTGTTTGTAGTGCAATAATAATAATAAAAAACATTAACAAATTGTCGACTGGCATTATTTTTCTCTATGAAAGTTTCACTTAGTAGTGTGCTATTAATATGTGATACGTCACAAAAATAATTCACAACACATTTCTTTGGTTTTAAACTCTAAAACAAAGTAATGTCTTCCAAAGAAGTTTTGATTTCAAAGCTTTGACTCAACGATTTAGAAGAAGCCAGTAAAGAAAGCAAAATCACTCCCTTATTATGCAAATATAAAAAAAGATTTTTTGATTAAAACCATTTCTAACTAAGAGCATGGAAAAAATCTTGTGAGAACATATTTTAAACTTCCATGGCAGAAAAAGAGTCTTGAAAATATTATTAGGGGATGGAAAACAAAACTCCAAGAATGAAAAGTGAAATCTGAAATAGTTGTAGGTTGTTGGGGTCTTCAAACATACATACATGGTGAGGTGTTCCAGGCATATCCCACCAGGAGGAGGCCCCGGGAAAGACCTAGGACACGCTGGAGGGACTATATCTCTCGGCTCACGAGCACAGGTGGTGAGCCCATTGGAAGAAAGACCCATGTCTCTTCTTCGGGCTGAGCCCAGCCAGTCTCCATGCGTAAAAGCCCAGCCATCAGGCGCTCGCCAACGTGCCCCACCGCCAGACCTGGCTCCAGAGTGGGGTACTGGTGACCCAAGGGAACACTGAGTTCATTGTTGGGGGTCTTCAAACATACATACATTGAATTCAATTAGAAGGGGTGTCCAAACTTTTGGTCTGTACTGTATATGTTGTTACTACAACGTTACTTCTTGTATTGCAAGACAAATTATGTTTCCTTCAGAACGACAAAAAGAAAAGTCAAAATTTACCCAACTGTGCTCTGGATGCAGATAAAAAGACTTGTAGCAGACTATAAACTATCATAAATGGCAACATAATGAATAGGTTTCCAACAATAAATATCTGAATATTTAGATCATCTATCAAATTATGGAAAGACAGCACGAGTATGTACACCTCTTGTTAGTCCACACCATCAGCAGAATTATTTTCAGAATACAACATACAATTCTTAACCAAACAGTGAAAAAAAAAGTGTTTTTGACATTTTTGTATAAGAAACTTTTATTGTTTAATTGCTTTGACCCAAATCAAGAAAACTTACCCAAATAGATGCATGGTAAATGGTTCTGCTGAGCAATTTCTTGTGCACGAAGGTGTTTTTTCACTGTAATTGGGTAGTATGTTCCCCCTTTCACGGTGGCATCATTTGCAACAACAACACATTCCACCCTTGGAAAAAAAAACACAGTTGGTTAAATTAATCATTTGGAAACTGCACAATGTCTTGGGGCTTTTCTTATTTCATTAAACAGTCAACAAATTATGGTGTTCATTATTTTTATTAAGGAAAATATCTACGTAAACGCTTCAGCACTCACCCTGAAACCCGTCCTATCCCTGTAATCATCCCCCCGGCAGGAACATCCTCGTTTCCATACAACTCATATCCTGCAAACTGGGAAAATTCCAAAAAAGGAGTCCTGCAAAAACAAGAAACAGAAGCTGAATACTGAGCATAGCTGATTTTTAAGTGTAGATGAGAAAATGAAACTAACATAACAAAATGAAATGGTTAACTTTGTGCAAATCACATGTGAGCCATCAATTTGAAATTGAACTAATAGGCAGATCATAATACCCTGGATCCAGTAGTCTATCTATGCGCTCTCTTGGCAACAGCTTCCCTCGAGAAGTGTGAAGTTTTCTTGCTTTTTCTCCTCCACCTTTAATAATAACAACATACGAGATTAATAAACACTTTGTGGGTTTTTGAAGTTTCTTTTTATTGTAATATAAAAGTGAAACAATTGAAAAAAAAAAAAAAAAGTCAATTAAGGTTGCTATTTTTTGCACCTAAGATAAAATTTAACTTGTTATTAAACTCAAAGTAGTTTTAGTAGAAGACTAAACGCAGTTCTGCACAAGAGGTTTGGGATCAGATGAAAATGTTCTTGTTTCCTAGGAAACATACATTGAATTAGTCTGAATAGGAAATATAGCAAGGGACCAGGTCAGGGAAAGATCAGTGTTAGTCAGTTATGAGTGTTAAAAGACAACATTTTAATGGAAATGATGAAGGTCATCTTCTATCCTTGATTTTATATGAATAAATGAATGTTTATTTCAAACAACAAAACAAAACAAAAAAACAAAAAACAAGATGCTCGAAAAGCTTTTTTTTGTTAAAAAGGAAATTTGCAAGTGATTTCAAACTTTCTTGCTCCGTACTTTGCAATATATTGTGTGAAACAAAAGTCATGCACAAGCACAGTATATCTGAAGACCTAATTTTCACCACAATGTGTGCTCTTCCTGGTACTACTCACCCAACTTGATTTTCTCTGTCCGGTTCCTCAGTTGATCTACCAAAACTTTCATTCGCTCATAATTTTCCTGTGAATGCAAGGCTAGGTAATCATATTTATATAGCATTTTCAGCCAAAGGAAACTCAAAGTGCTTATCCATAGCAGTGAAAAACAACATACATCAAAACAGATTTAGGTTAAAAAGATTTGAAGTTTAAAAAAAAAAAGCAAGGATATAGTAGGCAGCAACAAATCAGCAAATAAAAAGGATCTTAACCTTGTTTTTTTTAAAGTTAGTATTCCTGCAGTGAACATGAAGCTTATATCAGATTTTTGGTGCACAAAACCGAAGGCAGCTTCAGCATGTTTTGTTCTGACTCTGAATCGTAAATAGGTTCGATTCAGATTATCTTAAATGTCTTAATGGTGTTTAGAATTGAAGAAGATCAGAGATGTAGTCCAGGCATTTACTTGTAGGTGTTTTGTACACCCTTACTGAGATTTTAAACTTTTCTTTGAGTAACAAGTAGCCAGTGCAAGAACCTTAGAGCCAGACTGATATGCTGATCTCTTGTTGCTTTTGTAAGCACTCTTGCAGTGGCATTGTGAAGTCATAAGAGATCATGATCAAGAGGTTACTTACATACTTGGTTATTGAATAAAATTTGCCCAGAAAGTGCAAAGTAACAAAGATATTTAACAAATAAGCACCCATATTTTTAAAAATAAAATTATTGAATAATGTTAATCTACAATATGAATTTGGAATTGTTTTAAGTGGCATACACATCTGTACTTTTTTCCTGAATAAAACTGAAAAAGCACAAATGTAGTGTTACCTTCAGTAAGTCCAGAACAGGCTGGACTGTTCTGGACTGTTCAAGCTACTGTAGTAGAGTCAAGAATAAAATGAGAGATTACTTGTTATACTGGTACATCTCGAGCAATATTTTAATAAGAAAAATTTGTCTTTTAGTGACATCTAGTGTCAGTGTTGTACCTCTACACCAAGCTTAATGTCATATTATATGAACATAAATAAAATACCGTCATTGTAAATTAAAGAATTAATATGTGTACAAATTTAAAATGCAACCTCAACAATGTCTACAGACAGATTCAGCAGATTCTTTTTAAATGATAAAACACATTTTGCTTAATTTTCATCAAAACATTTAATATAAAGTATGTAATTCATGTAAATCGGAGTTCTTTTCAATTTGGGGAATTATTTTAGTAAAAATAATATTCTTAAACATAGCTTTTAGGGTTTCTGACATATAACATTCAGTTTCTGCTATATTTTATGAACCATATAGAATACAGTTTAGGTAGTTGTGCATGTTAGCAAACACTATTGCTATCTGACCACGGTGTCCAGTCTGAGTTTCATCCTCACCTAGTTTAACTCAAATATAACGTTATTTCTCCAGGTAAGCTAACAGGCTATAGCAAAAAAGCTAACCTACCTGATATTCAGAGGAATGCTTATCAGGTTGGGAGCCGAGCCGAGCGACTCTGTCAGCGTAGTAAGTCCGTGTACACGGCAGCGGTAATACCCTGCATCGAAGCAACAACGGCCTCACGGACTGTAAAAGCATTTTAAAAACTCACAAAGCGGCAAAATATTAACTAAGCTGCTAGCTTGTTAGCTGAAGTGGAGACAATCTTCTTCTGTGGTTGATGTTGTAGGACGGAACGTTCTACGTCGCCACCTGCTGATAATAAAACACATTTATTCAAGTTTTTATTCTGTTAAAATAAATCAATTTTAACAGGTATGGTATAGTAACTTCTAAATCATGTTTAGTAGCTACCATACCAAATATTTTTATGTCAAAAAACGACTGAAAAATAAGCATTTATTTATTTCCTCCATAAAAGTGCACATGATACTAAAGTTGAAAGAATATCCAGTTTACAGAAACACTCATGTCATCGTGAATGAAAACGTCTAGAAATGAATATCAAAGAAGAATACTTTATAAAATAATGAGGGACACATTTAGATTCATTGCAAAGAAAAAAAAAAGAAAGCTATATAAGGGATTCTTCCAGGATACACCTTTTTGTCTCTTTGTTGTCTCTTTGAGGAAACTTATGCAAATAACTACAACATGAGATTTATCTTTGGGATTAATGAAGTATGGAACTGAAGACTTTGTGGCTTAATTTATTGAACTGTTAACCGGAGAGGAATATGGCTTGACGCTCTTGGACTGCTGTGGAGAATAATACTCAGAGAATCACGGATCAAGGCTGCCCCCATGTGGGATAAAATGTGTACTTCAACTGAGCTGATCTTAACTCTCCATACATCCATTGTCTATACCAGTAGTCTGGTGTCAAGTATTCTACAACGTTTAGATGTGTCAGTGCTTTGAATCAAATAACAAAGCCATTAGCATAATTCTACTTGCTAATTCAGCCATTTGATTCAGGTATGTTGGATCAGGAACATGTCTAAAAACTACATAACACTGGACCTCAAGGCCTGGATCTGAGAACCCCTGGTCTATACCCACTAATTCTCAGAGTCACAGAGGTGCTTATGCCTGTCTTCAGAAGTCTTTTGGCAAAGAAAGCAAGACATTCCTTGCACAGATCAGTAGTCCATCACAGAGCACAAAGAAAACATTCATATCTCACCAGTTATAGGACTTTTGAACTGTGGAAGCAACCAAAATAACATGGAGAGAGTTCACACATGCATGGGGAGAACATGTAAACCCTGGATCTTCTAGCTGCAAGGCAATAGTTCTAATAGCCTTGACTTGTGATAATGAATCATAATTCATAATGTGATAAAGTGGACTTCAGTATGATAATTTGTAGTTTGGAAAGGTTTGCTGTGGCATTTAATACTGTAACTTATTTTCCTGTCATTTGAAGCGATGAAGACAATATTGTTTTTCTTGGAAATAAGGGTATGTACTTTATTGTCTTCTTTATGGCAGCACAATAACGTTTTTTTTTTTTTATTTTAATTTGTGGACAGAATTTTATGCTTTAAAGGGGTGGAAAAGAAGCTGAAGCGTCCTGAACTTTAAATGCATATTAAATTGCTTTAATTGAAAAATATGATCTATTATTTATTTGGTGTAACAAATAGTCTAAGGCAGGTTTAAATCATGTTTTGTTCACGTTATACTGATTTCATAATCTCTCTTTGGATCTCTCCACAATGTACACTAAAATTTTAAACATTTTACAATTTTATTTCATGCTTTGGAAGCTCTCAGCTCATACAAAAAGGCAATTTTCTTACTCAAAAATGGGAACTAAAGTTGGATTTTAGTGGGAATACAAGTTATCCTAAAAGCTTGGGGGAAAAAAAACTCATCTCTTCTGACCTGAGTGCTTTATTTGAGCTGAAGTACATTCTGCAGAGTGCAGGCTGAAGAGCATTCAAACCAAGAGCTTTTAGTTCATTTGGTTTTAAGAGGCTTCTCTCCTCCAACACTCCCACCTATTCCACTGGCATGCATAGAAATGTCCATGACCTCCACTCAAATGGCTGCTCCTGTTTTCTTAGGGAATATCAAATCCTCCACTTCGTGTGCGAACTTGCGCCCTCTCTCTCATCCAGCTCTCTGTACTTTTTTATGACCTATGGACCCTTCACAGCAGTGGCCATGAAGTGACTGAATAGATGTGGCTTTACAAAAAGCCTCTCTATTTCGATATAAATGGATATATTAAATACTTTAATAACTCAGAGGTGCAAGAAAATGCCTGAAAAATACAAATGGAATGGAGAAGACAGTATACATTTGGTCATTAAGTGCATATAAACTGTTGGTCACAAGTCTCAGGTCCCCATGCAGAGGTGTTGGTAATTATTTTGTATGTTTAAATACAAAAGGTTACATTTTTTTATTTGTACTTATTTTGTCATTATTTTACATACACTGATATAGTGCTAACTCAGGACCAAAAGATTATTAAGAGATGGCAAAATTTAACGTTGATTTTGAGAAGAGTTGGGAATGCAGGTTAATTACTATCAATATCAGTTTATCATAGAGTGCATTATGTTAACATGCTGAAGATTAATAGCATGTAAAACAAAACTACATAAAAAAAAATCATTTTGCACTGAATACACGCTAAATATATAATCTATTAATAATTGTTGCTTCTGAAAAGATTTTGGAAAAGTCTGAAATTCTGACTCTTGTTGACTAATTTCAGATAATCAGTTAAAGTATCTATGTTAAAGATTGTATCTAATGTTTTGTTTGTTTTCTAGTTGATGTTGCTTTTTTACTTTTAAATGTGTATTGTCAATAAAACATTTCTGTACAATATTTATACCTTAAAGGATTTTTAAAAATTTAAGGATTTTAAAAAGTGCATCCAAGAAAAAAAACAAACCTAATTTTTCTGCTTTGCTGTGTGCATTTGAGTAAATTACACCACAAGAGGCACAATAACTGATACAAATAATTGACATTCAAGTTACATTAAAGTAGAAAGTGGTTCACTCTGACTTGCTTGGACCTTCTTTCCTGATTCTCGCTGGTATTAACTGGAATGATGGTTGATGATGGTAAAGATTTTGCATGTATAGCAGGTTAACTGGTAGGAAGTACCTCATTTAAGTCTCTGCCTGATAATGATTTTTGGTGATGCTACTGTTCTGCACAAAACATCAATGGAAAGGGAAAATCATTGTAGCTTCCAAATTATTTTTTAAATCAGAACTTGTCTCAAATGATCGCTGATGTTTAGTAATAGAATTTGATATTTCCAGTCTCCCTCACTCCTCTTCATGAGTGTTTTATTGTTGCCAAGTTTCGTTAAAGGTCATGTAATATTCTCATATACAATTGAAGCATTTTGCTGAAGCTAATGCAGAATAAAAGCAAAGACTCTGAAATGAAGGGATTTGTTTAAAAACATTAAGTCAAAAGGCAGAAATTAGAAAAAAATAAAACATTTTGTCCTTTAGAAAATCTGATCAGTTCCTGTGTGGTATACGATGCATATGTACTTTGAAGTTTCTTTAGAGAGAGAAAGGGATCATGTATTTAGGATTTATACACTTTAACAACTTACAAAAACCACACAGGAGCTTTCAGTTAATTCAATCCAATCAATGCAGTTTCAATGAAAAATAAACTGTGTTAAAAATAAACACGGTAGAAGCAGCATGTTCCTCTCTTCATATGCGGCTTGTAAAGCTCAAGAGTCACTCACTAATCACCCACTAATTAACACAAACACACAGATGCATTCTCTGTGTGAGTGAGTCTCTCCCCTGTCTTTTTGGATCAGAAAGCTCTTATCTGTCTCTTTTTGGAAAAAGATAATGATGCTTGTTCCAGAGCTCAAAGCTCATTAATGTATGACACAGTGCTGAATGTTGGATATCAAATAGATGTACAGAGTGTGCCTCTCCACCCACTAATGGCCACAAACTCATTAAGAAGCCAAAGCAATGAATTAATCATCAGATATCCTTAGAACAGATGAAAAGTGCTAGCAACATCAGCTTTTGTGCAAGCTGTCCCTTTAAATTTCATAAAATTAGAAAGCTTCTCACAAAGCCACCCTCACATTACAGGATCACCCTCAAATCAGATAAGCTGAAGGACATGATATCTTCTGTCTGCAATGATCCCTCTCTTTTCAAATATACAGCATGAAAATAGAAGCATAAGAAGAAAAATTAGTAAGTCAGATGTGAGAAGGACAAAAGTTGTCAGAAGTAATATACAGGATAAAGAATGACTCAAATATGTCCTTTAGCAAAAAAACACAGCATTTGAGATGCTCCTTCAAAAATCAAGGAAATTCTACTAACATTGATTTATGTTGCTTGTGTTATTGAGTAATTCACCTGATTCATTTTTAACCTTTTTACAACCATGAGGCAGAATCTGTAAATGCTCAGCTGAAAAAAGAACATTTGTGACACACCAAACGTATTTTTAAACATGATCTGCCATGTCAGAACACAATGTAATATTCAACCGAAGCACAGGTAGCATCATTAGAGACATGTGAACATACACAGTATGGGTAGTTGCCCAGGGTGGCATTAGGAATGTGGGCGCATTTTTACCTGATTTAAAAAGAAGGGATTGTAGTTATTTAAGTTGTGCCCTGAATGAGACTTCAGTGGGGTAGTCACCACTCAAGCCCATGTTAAATTAGCACACCATGCATGTTGAACAAGAGGACTCAATATTATACTAAACTTGATAGAAAAAGTTCCTCAACATGATTCTTATGGTCTCGATGGTTCTCCTAAACAAGAATAACATGCACCATTTCCAGTTTATTTTTCTATTATTTTGGCCTTCCAGAACTGCATGTGCATAAGTAATATCATGTGGGTTCTCATTTATGTTTTGTGATGCCCGTTGGCAGGTAACATGTTTGGCTGTGTTAGAAAAAGGCATTTTTAGATGTATGTTTCTGGTATTAATTTTTAAACTTTGGCGAATTAAACTGATATTAACATGTTAAGCAATCTTGCATTGCTGCCTCTTAGTGTTTTTATTTTTTGTTTTTTGCCTTAAACCTGAAGAACTGTAACATCCAAGTGAATAAAAAAATTCACTAAGAATTTTTTTATTCCAAGTGAATTCTTTTTTTGTTTTGCTATAATCTGTATTCATAAGGGAAACTTACCATAAATATTTTTGAACTGTTGTGAGTATTCACTTGGCTGCCTCCTCAAATTCTTTTTTTTTTCTTTTTGTGGATCTCCACATTGTGCTTTCAGTGTTTGAAAACTCTGAATTAATTAATGAGCTGCCTTGTTAGCCCTCTGAGGTTATAAGAGAATTGAAATGGGTAAAGTGGCACTTTGCTAACATTATTCCAACACGCTGTGAGGTCATGCCTGCAGTTATTGGGGGTGGCAAAAAGACGAGACAGTTGACACTTTTCAGCATAAATTCACTTGATAGTTTTAAAACATTTGAAATATATTAGCTAAAACAATAAACATATATGTAGCAACACATAAAAGCTTAAGGCACATTGTGATCATGTGTCCTCTTTGTTTAATCCAACTCGTGTGTTTGACAGTAAAGTGAGCAATTTGCATGCTGCAAGTGCTCTTACTATTTATTGTTGAAGTAGGGTTGCTTGTTCCCACATTGCATCCCAACCTTCCCTCCTTCTCATCCACTTTTGGCTGTTTAAAGTGCTCACTGGAGAACTGCAGCAAGAGTATCATTCACTGTAATGGCAGAGCATCCTCCTCCACAGTCCTCACTTAGATCACTTAGTCCACTTTACTGGTCCAGTGCTCAGTGTTGCATGAACAGAGCACGTTTACAATAGGGGGTTACATTGTTCCAATTAAAAAAAGATTATATCATAAAGAGAAACCACTAAATTATTTATATTTTTTGGAATATTAGAAATTTCAGTAATATCAGAATTGTAGCCTCATGAAAAAAGTGTGGACACGTAAAGAAAAAGGTGCAATCACTGTAGACACTGTGCCATCTTTCTAGGGTTTTGAAAATAAAAATAAAAAAAGTTATTTGAATTTGACATCAAGTACACAAAAGCCCGTATGAGATCCCAGTCAGTTTTTCGTCACTAAACAGGAACTGTGTACTTGCTTGTTCAAAGGATTTAAGGAAAAGTAGCAACTAGCTGCTGATAATTAAGTGTCCTTGACTTCTTGGTTATCTTCCGAGTGACTAACTCTATAAGAGCAAGAGGTTTGCCAGTCTGGATCATATAGTTATGTGTGTTCAATCAATCAACCAATTAAATTTTATTTGTACAGTACATTTCAGCAGCAAGGCATTTCAAAGTGCTTTATATCATAACAAACACAAAAACATAAAGTCATGCAACAAAGAATCAACAATCAAAACATTACATTAAGTCAAGTGCCATTATTAAATTTGTAGTTGATTACAACTCTAAACAGGTGGGTTTTTAGTCGAGATTTAAAGGAAGTCAGAGTTTCAGCTGTTTCACAGTTTTCTGGAAGTTTGTTCCAGATTTTTGGTGCATAGACGCTGTATGCTGCTGGGGATGCAGAGCAGACCAGAACCAGAAGACCTGAGGAGTCTGGAAGGTTGATACAACAACAGCAGATATTTAATGTATTGTGGTGGTAAGCCGTTCAGTAATTTATAAATTAACAACAATATTTCAAAGTCTATTCTTTGAGCTACATGGAGCCAGGGCAGGGACTTTAAAACTGGTGTTATGTGCTCTATCTTCTTGGTTTTAGTCAGAACGCCACCAGCAGCATTCTGTATCAGCTGCAGCTGTCAGATTGATTTGTTGGGCAGACCTCTGAAGACGCTGTTGCAGTAATCAATGCAACTAAAGGTGGATGGATGAGTTTCTCTAGATCTCACTGAGCCATAAATCCTCTAATCCAGGAGATGCTAACTCAATATAAAGAAGGAAGACATCAGCAATGACCTTAGAGAGGAAGTTCCTTTTGCCAATCAATCTGGAACAGTTTAAAAGGCCATTTCCAAGCAATTTAAAGTCCACTCAAATATTATTCACAAGTGGAAAACACTCAAGACAATTGTCAATCCTCCCACATGAAGGTCAGGCTGTGAAGTTCTCAGAAAAAAAATCCAAAAACTCTATCTCATACTCTACGGGCATTGGGATAGCATGTGTAAGGTTTACTCTACACACAGACTAAATAGCTCTGCTTCAAATTGGGCCTTTGCTCCATCTGAAACTCTGCCTTCAGGGAGTTATCACATTGCTCCTCTATTAACACTTTAACGATATTTTTACCAGCATTGCACAGAGAAGTAGCTCAGAAGATCTGAAGTTGCACCAGGTGTTTGCTAATTGCTGTGGGCTAGTCTGAAGAAGCTGAGGGAGGGAGGAGTGCTGTGTGATGCAGGTACTTGGAAGCTAAGAAGCTGCAGGTCCAAGGGGGAGCTGCGTTTCAAAGGCAGAGCTCAGTCCACACAGGCACAGCTGAATGGCTGCCACACCAAATTAAAGGAACATAGATTTTATATAATACTGTCCCTTCATAGTAGAAAATTCAAGCCAGAAACATGTGCCGCATTAAAAAGTTCTGCAAATCAGTTTGACTGATTTGATATTTGAATTTCAACTTTTCATAAAACGTCATACGAGTTGAAGAAATTTAATTCTGAAACATTGCACTGAAATTGTTAAAGAGACCAAGACACAATAATTAATCCACACAATAATTTAATAAAACCAATCACAGACTAGAAAAGAGAGTGAAGGCATTTTACACTGAAAGAATAAAAGATCAACTGGTGACAGGATTCTTTTAAATAATTACATTTTTACAGTCAAGTTGTAACACTTTCATGAGCTCAGTCAAGTGTTCTGTACATCATTAATTTATGGTACATAATGAGTATTTGATGTTGTGTAGCTCATGTAGCATTTAGAGAAAGGTAACATTCAGGTTTGGATTTTTACATTGAGCACAACAAAAACACATTTCAGGTTTTCTGGATGAAAGCAGAAGAGAATCAATACATTTGATGAACAGCAGAGCATTCAATGACAGCAACTTGAATAATTTTGCTTTAAATTTAAAAGTTTCGCCATTTCAAGTACTGAAAGAAACTGCATAACACAAAGTCACAAATTATACTCACAAAAATGAATAAATATATATTGGTCTGTATGTAAGACAGTAGGCAGAAGTGGTACAAAATATTGGTTAGAATATTAAACTTAAGCTTTTTAATTCTACTGAGGTATCGGCAGTAAAAAGAGTAAATAATTATGACATGACTTCCCTCTTTTCTGTTAGTAAAAGAAAACCTTTTTCTTCTTTGTATTGCAAGAAATGATCAAATCTTAAACAAACAGATTCCATGCACAGCTCTTAAAGTTTACATACTTCTTTCATGGGTATAAATACCCTACTCTAATAATTTCTGTAAAATTTCTTTTTACATTTTGTTAAAACTGTCTCACCATGTCATGACAGTATGAGATGAGACTGATAATTTGTGAAATTAATCAAGCTTCCAGTGCTAATTGCAGAAATACACCGCTTGAACCAATCAGAAGAAAATGAGGGTCTTAGCACTGTCAATCAAGCCTGTGTGCATGCTGCCCATGCCCTCCCCTTGCTCTCTGCTACACTACGACTTCTCCCCATCAGCAGAGTCTTCCATCAGACTACTTAAATTAAGTATAACAGCGATGACGGTAAATAAACGAGTTTTGCTGTAAAGGTAAATTGTTTATCTCCCATTGGCACATGTAGTTGCACGTAAATAGGTAGAATTTACAGCACTAAGATTTTCCTCCTGGCTCTGATTGGCTGTTTCTGACCAGGGGCTGAGCATACATGTGGCAATAGTTACAGTGGGAGAAGGCAGAGGAGCTTGATTTCTTCACAGATTATCTGTCTCATACCATACTGTCACGACATAGTGTTAGCTTTAGCAAATATGTAAAAGACATTTTTTCTTAATTAAAGCTACATAATGCAGCTTTAAAGGATTACATACAGTGGGATTTTTTCGGAGAACAAAAGAGAGATGCATGGATCAAATTGTAGTTTTGGACCATATTCATCAATTTTATATTTTACCTCAGACACTTGTGTACATACTGATCTGCAATGTTTTGATAAGATTTGTAAGATTTGTATGCTGCCACTTAAATCTATGATGAACATTTGAAATGTTTTAAAAATTCTCAAATTTGACAAGATTAATCAGAATTGGATTGATAATGTCTGACTGTGAGCATACAAGTTTTACCTCTATGTATCTTCTGAGACTGTGGCTACTGTAGTTAGTTAAATTAATTATTATAATGACATTTGGAAAACAAAGTTACATTTGTTTTACAATTGAACAAGCAGGAGAGTGGAAAGGAAATTCAAGAAGCATAGAAGCATAAAGGCACTATGTTTTTTCTGTCTTTTTATTTTTACAAGTAGCTAACAGAACTAAATCAAAGTTAATCCTGTCAGATCACGACTACTTTTGTTCTTTTTTTATAGGTAGAAAAAAAAAAAAAGTCCACAACCAGAAAACCAAACTAAAAAATGAGAAAGCTGACCTTCAAAACACCAATATATCAGTTTTACAGAAAAACTATCAGAGGAGAGTGAAAAAGCATTCACCGGAGTCTAAACTGGGAGACAGAACCAAGTGCAATGGTCAGTCAGGAGTGAGGACACTGATGGCTGTCTCTGCAGTTTGCTCATAAAGCGCCCACAAGATCAAAACATAGACACAAAACACACACATGTGTGTATGAACTTCCAGCCTCAAGCTGAAATACAGGAAAAGGCGGAAAAAATAAGCAGGAATACTGGTAGAAAATACTGAGGGTAATAACCTGCATCTTAAACAATAGAAAACAGAAAATAGTAAGCCTTTTCTGTTCAAATACAAAAAGAAATCTTTCAGCACATTTGAATTATTTTTTTTTACGTGTTTGTTTAATGAGTGCAGATAATACAGTTTAAATACATCACACACCTCTGTACAGTAGACATCTTGTTTTTGGATTAGGCAAACTAGTCTTTAGAATACAAGTCCTTAGGCTATGATGATTTCTTTTTTCCTTTTTATTAGTGTGTTTATTTAGCGTGTCCTCTCAAAGTACTCCTTGAAGGTCAGCTCCCCTATTGTTCAGCATGTCGCCTCTCTTTGTCAGTCCTTTCAGGAGCTCCGAGATATTAAAGGAACTTTCTGAGATGGCTTCCACAACAAGCACCCCTCAACATGCAACTGTAATGAAATTAACTGTTGGTGTTTCTGACATGTGGAAGGCTTTTCTGAGAAATATTTAAGAAAACATGTAAAAGTTTAAAAGTTACAAGTGAAGGGAACAAAATGCATCAACATAATAAATATGAACATATTGCCTTTGAAGCCCATGTTATTAAAATCCTTTTGTCTTTCAAAAAGCCCCTTACATACAGACACATTGCTGGCACCAATAGTAAAAATGTGAAAACTCCTTTAAAATAAACTAATCTTTTATTACAGTAACATAACTTTGCAAAGAAAAGACATCAACCTTTAATCTGTGTATTTGTCGCCAACAAACCCATAAATGTTGATGCCCCTACTGTCAGTACTTTCTACAATCTACTTTAGGCAACAGGACAATCTCTTCAGATCAGAGTCCTTGGCCCTGTCTCCCACTCTCTGCTCTTCTGTTTACTCCACATGTTTTCTATAAGATTTAAGTCACAGAAGCAGGCTGAATTTAGCTGAGTGAACAATTATAATGTTTTGGATTAATATTAGCCTGAATGACCTAGTCATGACGCACTTCTTCTATCATCATTGGATTTTAATTTAAAATGTCCATGTATAGTCAAAGAGTCAAATATTCAACAGCTGTAATTAGGTTTCTAGCATATTTGAAAGAGAAATGCCTCCTCAGGTTCACAGTTCCTTCATCATGCTTAACAATAGGCACAAAAGAACTTTGAGGGGAACCTGGTGCCACTAGTGGTTTTAAAAATAATTTGAAAACAATTATTTTTTTAAAGAAATTTTCTCCATTGACTAAATTTAATGAGGAATTTTCTGTGTTTTATTTTTAAATGCACTCAATAAAAGATTTAACCATTTAAAGGATTTTTACACATCTTTACTAGAAGAGCTCAAAAATTGGTCAGTGTCTGCAATTGCTTGAAAACAAATTTGCATGTGCATATTTACGACCCCTCTCTGTCATGAACCCTTCGAAGGCATAATGTCAACTCTGAGACGTAATCAGGCAGAGAAACTATGCTGAAATGACATTAAAAACTTGTTATAAAAGATGTGCCATTCAGAACACCTAAGCTTAAAGCTGGATATGTCTAAATGATGTAAACAATCAAATATAAGAGATACTTGTGTTAAATGTCATATAAAGGAATGCTGTCTAGCCAATTCAGACTTAGTGTACATGGACATTCTTTTATACTTACACCAGCAGTACGGCACTTGAAAATAAAAGGAAGATAAAAAATCTGTGTGCTTTGTGTATTTTGATTCTCGACCAAACAGAATCAGAAGGTCAAAGTGTCATGGTCCCAGAACATATTTGTGTTTGTTTGGATACATTTTTTATACTGATGACGGTGACTTTACGTCCAGATGCAAGGATGACCTTTAAGTCCAGCTTTCCTAATAGATGACCTCGTAGACTGTTGCTTTTTTGTCTCCTGAGCCCGTCACAATGTATTTATCATCTATGGAGATGTCACAGCTCAGCACAGAGGATGACTCCTTTGACTGGGAAGGGGATATAAGACAAAATGTGGTTATATGCATAAAAAAGAGACACCTTTAGCTACATATTGTACTAAACAGAAATCTCTCTAAACAGAAAGTTCCTAGATGCAGGGTATGCTCTGCCCCCTCACCTGGAAAATGCTGGCTCCATATGGAGTTCTCCATGCATTGAGTAGATTGTCTTTTCCTGTGCTCACAAACCACTTCCCTGCAAGGAACAAAACAGAACACAGTGAAAACTTATAGATAAAAAAGAAAAAAAATCAACCTTCTGTTTGTGAACACTGACATTTGAGTAATGATTTTATTCTCTATGCACTTCCAGCTTTCTTGTATTTTCACTTTGAATTTGGAGAACTTCCCCGGTCAAATTTTTTTGTAATATAGACGTATCTATATTACAAAATACAGATATTTTAGTATATCGCTTTGTACATGCACGTGATTTTTTTTTTAGGTGAACAAATAAATTTTTAAGCCTGACCAATTCAAAACACTGAGAATACTGGTTAGCGGCCCAGAATTTGACAACCTGTGTCTAAATCAAGAAATAAACAAGAAAGCTCCATTTGGTGACAGTGTCATTTATGTCCCCCTAACCATGTTGCACTCTTACCACAGTGAGCAAATCTTAGTGAGAGCACGCAGCTTTCATGTAGATGGAGTTGGTACTTGTCAGGTTTGGTGACGTGCAGGACCTCTACATTACTGTTCTCCATCCCCACAGCCAGCCACTCGCCTGTCGGACAGTAACCCAGAGAGAAGATCTGGAAAAAAGACAAACAGTCCTCTTTTAAACATCTTATTATACCAAATGTTTTTTTTCTTAAGGTTTTGTTAGCTCTATTGCCTTTCATTTGAAAGTAGTTTGACAGAAAAGAGGGTAATGAGAGAAGGGGAAGACATGCGGCAAATGTTGCAAGGCCAGAAATTAAACCTGCAACTACCGCCAAGGGACTAAGGCGGAGGCAAAGGGTTGTCCTTTGCCTCTGCACCACCACAGCACCCCAGATCATATGTAGTGTTTAAAACATTCATCATTGTAACGTCAAAGATGTGCTCATGAATATGTTGTATAAATGTAAAAAACCTGTAAAAGACTCATATTTTCAAATCTCTTTAATGCACACTCAAGCCCTCATGTACAAACTGAGGTTACGAAATGGGTCCTATTCAGGAAAATTGCAATAATGGTCTTTGATCACTGCATTTCTTCTTACCTGAAAAAAGTGAATTCAAACTGCAAGTATTATTGGTGTTAAAAGTATTTGAGGGCATGACAAAAATAGTCTGGCCTTTAGTGTGGGTTAAATGCTCTGAACTAAGCTGGTAAATTACTGCATTAAATCAAGAGCAGAGATAGTACTCACACACTCTGCAATTGGGACTCGTCCAGCGAAGTACAATTTTTACCAATCTGTAACATTTTTACTTTACAAGTAACACAAACTACTGGTACAATACGTTTGATAATAACCTAGCCTTCTTTCCTCCAGTGCAACAGCTTACTTTATGAATGTGGTAGAGGTATCGAGTTATAAAGAATTATAAGGAAATACAAGCATAAAAGAGGTTTATGAAAATATTTAACACAGTATATGTATTGCTTTGGTGTTTCTTGCAAAACCTGGGAAGTAAAGTCGTGTTGTTGCAGCTGCCGTCCCTCTCTCAGATCCCAGGACCGAACAGTGTTATCCAGACCTCCAGTCCAAAGTTTAGTTCCGTCATTAGAGATGTCTATACAACTGGCTCCATCTGTATGACCCTGAAACTGCCTGCAGAGAATCATGCACAAATACATCCATGTTATTTAACAGTAATTAGTAGAAAAAACTAAAAAGTAGTTCATGAATATCCAAAAATAACAGCAGGTGTGTGGTTTCTGGAACATAACTGTGCCCAGTTGGGTTGAATTAGAACACATGTTGTAAGCCATCCCTTCTTGTCCCACATCAACGTCTGACCTCACAAATGCACTTCCAGAAGAATGTGGAAAAACTCAAATAAACACACTCTTAAACCATCAGAAAAGTATTTTCAGAACAGATGAAGATGCAAATGCTACAAATGGAGGACTAACATAACATTAGCGATGCAGAATGGATGCCATTCAAGTGTGACAGTATTAGGGCCATATAAAGAAAAAAAATCAAAACATAAAATTGTGAAAATAATGTCATAAAATTATCAAAATAAACTCTTATAAGAATAAAGTCATATTACAAGAATGAAGTTGCAGTATTACAAGAATAAAGTTATAATTTTATGAGAAAAAAGTAAAAAAAATACGAGAATAAAGTTATGGTAATACGAGAATAAAGTCATAATATGTTGAGAATAAAGTCATAATATTACAACTTTTATTCTCATACTATTTCAATTCTATTCTCATATGACTATTTTCATAATATGAATTAATTTTTTGCTATTTTATTACTTCATTTTCATAATTAAAAAAAATATATATTTCATTAGCGTGGCTCTAAGACTCTGTCGTACTCAAGTTCATGTGTTCAGTCAAGGAAATACAATTGCTATACACCACATTACCAATCTGTAGCCACCTACCGAACCAAAGTCTGGTTGTGAAGATCCCAGACAGCTATGTTTCCATCAGAGCAGCAGGAAAAGCAGACCTTGGAGTCAGGGCTGATGGCCAAAGCATAACACGCTGGTGCGGATGAAGTCAGCTCTGCTTTGATACGAGGAGTTGGTGTAGCCAAATCCCATATTGACAAAGTGCTCGCCTCGCCCCCTACAATTAGCGTTCGTCCATCCGGAAGCAGGCGACACGAGCGAATGTAGTTATCCCTGTTCTGAAGCAACAGAAAAACACTGTATTACATGCATTTACTGACACAGTCTGGAATATAAGGGTCAAGGCACAGGTCTTACAAGGCAGTCCAGCTGGGAAACAGGGGTCTTGTTACCCGGATGACTGATATCCCACACCTTCACACAGCCTTTGCCCCCAGTATAGACATGACGAGTCGGGTTACTGATGGTGACAGCACACACCACCTCTCCATGGCTGAGAGTATTGATCTGTCGTGCATGCCGTGGGATGCCAGGGCCGATCAAAGCATCTGGAGGAAAAGGCACAGGCTGCATTTGTCCATCAGCGCTCACATGAAAGGAATAAGCTCTGGAGGGGACAAAGAGTGGCAAGAAATAAGAAAGAGAGTGAAATGAAAGGATAATGGCAAAATCATGTGTCTTTCTTGGTGTGTCTGACATTAACAACTGAGGTGAGGGAACCTACGGTTTTCCACCAGGAATTCCTGACAGGTTGGGAGGAAGCCCTGGGACACGGATGTGATGGTGAGGATCAAATCCCACCTTAACAAAGTAAGAGAACGACAGTTCAACTACGCACCACTGTGAAATGCTTTTGTTACATGAGTCATCTCTGATTAAAGCAGAGCTGCTTGAAAAATGTGATGATGAAGCTTAAGAGAGAACAATGCTAGTATTTTTTAGATTACAAGCAACAATTCTTAAAAAAAAATTCATAGCTGAGAACTGAAGAAAACTATTTAAAGAGTTAGATAAGGATGCAAATGTTATTTTAACAATTATAGATATTTAAATCACTTTTGCAATGTTATTTAAATATCTACTAGATTTTGCTCCTGTTTACTTTATGGTAAGATGATGTAAATGACAAAAGACACAATATCATAATAACATTACACTTAATTAATGCCCAATTCGAAACATGATAAAAAAACACTTGAAATTATTCTGTCAAAACTAAGATTAGAATTTAAGATTAGGAGAATTTCTGTAGAACTTAAGAAATGCTTTCTACCACTCTCTTTCTTTGCTTTCTTTATTTTTTAAGGATATTTTTTCTTTTCTTTCAGATAGAAAATTTAAGTACTCTTTAAAGATTAAAGCAGTTTTTTTCTGTTTGTGTTGACTGACTGCTCTCTTGCGGTCAGTGACCTTCACTATACGGCCAGATTCTAAGAATCTAAGATTCTACAACATTCTAAGTCAAATTTTTACATCAATGACAAATATTGGAGGTTGCAGATAAAACTCTGAGATCTGCCATCAAATATCTAAGGTTAATCCGATAAAAGGTAATCTGAATGAAGGCTTTAAAAAATCATCATCAGTGAGGTTTGAGTAGACAAGTTAAAGAACTGACAAACGTTTAGAGGAAGTTGCTGACTGATTTAAAGGCAGATCAAACAACAGCAACACGCAAAAAACTATGAAAAGCTTGCTTGCACTCAGGGAAACATTTTAATAACATTTGTTTTATTTTCTGTTAACTCCATAATTTAATCACACAGCTAAAATTAATTCAAATGGTTTTCCCATTATTTTACATGTTTCTGTTTTGAACATGATCACAGATACAAATTCAGGATGTGTGTTCCTGTGAAAGTTCTGGTACCACTTGCGTGCGTCCATATGCCGCCACGGCAGCAGCGGCCACTGCGCTCATCTGTGGGGAGATGTTGTGGAGGCCGGAGTAGGCGGCGCTCGCTCCACTCAGCTCTCCGTTCATGCCGGGGTGAGGAACCATTCCGAACGGTCCGGGGTACGAGCAGGGTACTGCGAGAGGCGTCCGGAGACTAGAAGCTGGAAGACAACAAAGGCAGAAGTTACAATGGTTTCTGAAACAGTGTGAGGACAGGTTTAGTGAGACGCAAATTCCTTTCTAGACTTAGACTTACTTTATTGTCATTGCATTGACACAAGAGGGAATTTGGCAACAAAATGTTGTTGCTTGGCTTCCAGAATACACAGAGAAAGTGTGACTATATATGCATACACACACACATATAGATGAATACATACAAGTATTACTGGTGCAGCTGCAGGTAAAAAAAGGAAAAGAAAACTAGAATAAACATTACACAAATAATACATTGATAAATATATGAGTATATATGTATATACTCTTCATTCAGTATGAAAACATTAGGATAAATATTTTAAAAGCAAGATTAAAATTGAGGTTTTGATTAGATTAATGAATTAAAACAAACAAAAGAACATCTTCAAATACAGAAATATGTCAATATGTTTTTTAGTATTCTGAAATATAACATGTTGAAATGACATAAGAATTATGAAAGATCATTTAAATTTCTTGCTCAAAATTTTGCTTTGTCTAAGAAAATAAATATACTGGAAACATTACAATGTTCAAACTGTATGTATTCAAATCTGAGGAGGGCTTATTGTTATTAAAAGTTCTTTGTGATTCCTTTTGACTTCCATGCTTCTCGTTGCTGTAAAGATGCTTTATGATCAGCTACGATCAGGACTGACCCAACAGCTCGACTCCTGTGGGTTTACTCGGTGCAGGCCTCAGGCCAGGGGTGGAGGTGCTGCTGGGTGTGGGAGCCTCAGAGCGGGATGTTGGGGTGCTGGACTTAGGCACGGGGGTTGTAGATTTTTCATTCTAAGTCAAGTACATCATAGAAAGAAGAGCAAATTACTATAGAAAATGCAAATTTACATCTAGAAAGGATGCAAAGCAATTCACAACCTAAGTAGAAAAAAAATATATATGACAAAATTATTTTTGTTCTGAAGACTTTCTTAATTAAAAAACCCACAAACAAAACAAGAATACTAAAAAGTATACTTATTTAGTTTTAGAGGTTTGCGTATCAGGACATAATGTAGCTCTGAAGTTCTAAAACATTTTTACATGACAGATGCAGAAAAGATTTTTGAAGCAAAGATGAAACTTAAATAGAGATGCTGTAAGAAGGTAAATAACTGTAAACTCAAATTGTAGAGCCACTTAAAGTATTGTGTGAAGTCAGTGAGGTTTGCAAATTTGTTTTTGCACAACTCAGATAAGGTCCCATCACTTCAATTTGGTCTAGACTTCATTTAATTGACTCTAGAATCATTTAATGCTGTCTTCCTCTGAGACACTCAATGACTAAAGTGCATTTTGTTAACCAACCTTTTGGCATTTTTTCTCCTAAAAATCCTATGAAAGGAACAAAAGTGTTCTTTATTTGTCATCTGTAATCTGTTCTTTGTATCTGATCTCTTATGATTAGATTTAAAGCATTTTAGAACCTGGTGAAGTCCAGAAAGCGTTTATTATATCCTGACGCATTAAGATATTTATCATCAAAACATTTCTTCATACTTTACTTACAATGATTCGCTTAAATGTTTACACTGATATAAATATCTTAAAAAATGAATTTAATCAGATGAAAAGGCGATAATTCCCTAAATGACTCACCAAATTAATCTCTTTGGACTTGGATGAAGGTGTGCTGCTGGAGGAGGCGATAGAAGAAGGACTCAGGGGGGCGTCTTTCTTTAGCAGGCGACTTTTGTCCAATCCGTTCTCCCGAGGAGAGTGGGCAGGACTTCCTCTAGGAGAAGTAGGATCCTGAGGTGGGTGAGCCCAGATGTTTTCAAAGAAACAAAGTCACATGTTTAACAAATGAAAAAAAAAAAAACATGGCATCTTAAGAATAAAAAGCTTCCTGGTACCTCATTGGAGACGTCTACAACCAAGTTGTCGTCACTCTTTTCTCCATCACTTTCCTGGGATTCACACAGAAATGTAGCTTACATTTTTGAAAAATTGAATGAAGTAAAATATATAAATAAAAATATATTGTTTTACTGTACAGAGTAAAATGGCCTCACGATATTTTCCTTTCAGTCTGCTCTAACTTTTTGCCTTTGACAATATAAGAAAACATGACAAATTGAAAGCTAGTGGCTTCACACATTAAACTGCTTTTCCTCTCCCAAGGTTTTCTCTATTTCCTTCCTCAGCTCTTCAAAACAAAGAGTAGTAAAAACAGACTCAAGAACTGAGATAAATTTTCCAATTTTTTCTTGCAGTGATAAAATATTTAATCATACATCTCCTCCACTTCCCAGAGAGGGAGGGTTTAAGCTCATCACTCACATAGCGGCTGGAAGTCAGTTCCTTGTCATCTGTCTTCTGCTTCTTGCTCTCGGATGAAAAATCGCTGGAACTCCGATGTTTCTCTCCAGCCCGGAAACTGGCTGACGGAGACACGGATGAACTCTGAAGCAGAAAGAAAACATGTTAAAATAATTTGAGCAAGAATTTCTGTTATCACTTAAAAACCAGATGTTCTCAGTAGAATAAAACATGATATAGTAATTCTTCTTGGTGGGTTTTAAATCAAATTTTAGGAGCTTAAAACCAAATAGATTACAGCATAATTTTAACTTAAAATATTTTATGGATTTACAACACTTAGTTTTAGACTAAGACAATTTATACATGAACAAGAATGAAATTAAACTAGTTTATATTGTGAATGAAGCAATTAAAAAAAATCTAACTTTTACTGAGACAGAGAAGGCAGTGAAGGACAGATAATCGTAGCGTTACTCATACTATTGGACAAATTATCTACAATTTCTTTTCCAAATCAGACCTGCTGTCAACAAAAGCAGCTTTTAATAGCTCTAAAACACTAACACAAAAATATGGAGCATCTGACAGTTATAAGACTTCTATTAAAACACCTTAAAACAAATTCCTCCATGTGCATTTGATTCTGAGTCTATTTAAGCTATTGGGTGGAAAAACTGTTATTGATTGGAGCATCTAGCGACTGTTAATTTGTGATCAACAACTTCATGTTTTCTTTAGGACAAATATGACCTGGCAAAGATACCCATTTATTTTAGCTGTTTCTTATTTTAGTTGTTTTTCTGGACAACAACCCAATTTTATTCCGCCATTATAGACAGTACTCTCCCACATGTTTTATATCCTTCCCACAACATTCCATACATATCGACATGTGGGCGAGTTGGGGCTTCTCTGCCTCATGGTTTCAGGGAAGATTCTACTAAATCATTTATAGATCAACTCTAGTATATGTTAAATACTCCTATTTTAACACAAAAAAACAGTGGAGCATCTTTAACAGAGTGATTGTGCCACTGGTGCTGCTTATTCCTATTCGAGCTTTGCATCTTTTAAATATCAATAAATGTTCTTTGAGGAGTAGAGATGAAATTAAGAGATTGCCCCTCTTCCTCTGAATATCGTTGCCCCATCTCTCCCACATTGGGAGGCGCTGCTCACCCAGAATACACTGGACAGAAAGAAAAAAATAAAATAAAACAAGACCTTTTGCTCGACCTTTCCACTAACTCACGCCTGTAACCTTTTCACTGCCCTTTGCCGTGCTGCAAGTGTTGATGACAACGATTCTGAGCGGGGGGAAGGGTGAAGCGGCCTGTGTTTGTGTGTGTGGAGCACTTGTTCATGTTTACATTTTAGTCCTCTGGATGTGCAAATAATCTGCAGATATCAGTGTGTGTGTATGGGCGTGTGTCTCTTCATGAGTGATAGAGGAGCAAGTTGAGCCATCCCTCTCTGTCGCCTTCTTTTCAGGCTGATTAGATTAATTAGCCTGCAAATTAGCTCTTTTCAAAAACATCAAAGCAAATTAATTTTGCTGTGGAGACAAATGAAGGCCCTGCCGGCTGAGCGAGCATTGTAACTGTGACAAAGTCTTCACTGTGGGTGAGTGAAAGTATTAATTTTCACTGACATCATAATTACATTTACTTCCCGTATCCAATTGATTCTGCGACTCTTGATAATGGTATCTGTAGACGAGCCGCTTGTTTCCTTTTTCATTCACTTTAGGAATGAAAAAGTGAATGAAAGTGTAAAAAGTGATTTACATCAGTGTCAATCTTGATTAATTCATCCAAACTTCAAACTATGGCTGACATGATTCATCAACATAATCAATGATGTTGACTTAAATGATCTGTAAAAATTAAAAATTTTAGTCAGCATAGGTTTTGTGATTTAATATGTTCTCTTTTTAAATTCTTCACACAAATTCAAAATTTATGTAAAGTTTATTACATTAAATACATGTGATAAACTTGGAGATTATGACATTCATACATCTAATAGATGCACAAGGATCTACAGTATTGCAGCTGGTCATATTCCTTTATATCTACAGAGTATCCATCTCCATTAGGAGATGGCTATTTGGATTTAGACATGTCATGACACAAATCATGACATTTGTGTCATGATGTCCTATGACACAAATGTTTCACACTTTCTCTAACTGGTTTCTTGTACATAAAAAAATTTATTGTAGTGCAATGGCCTAAAAAACACTTAATCTCAATACATTAAAGCACCTTTGAGATTTGGTGGTACAAAAGATTTGGCCATGCCATGCAACCATGGAGTGATATTCTAATAGGCACCTCATTGAATCTATTTGAGATATAAATAAGGCGGATTTAAAGGCAAAGTGCTTTTTATACACACTCACCAAAAACTGTTTGGTGAGTGTGTATAAAAAGCAGAACAAGTGAGTTTGTTCCCAAAACCAACAGAAAAACTGGAGGAATATACTTGATCATGATTATCGTATAAATCATCACTGCTATCAATATTATTGGAGTTTTGTGAAGATCCTTTGAAAATACGGATAACATTTCCTGGATGTGGTTCATGCATAATCTTCATTATTATGTTGGAAGTTTTGGAAAGTAGTAATAGACTCTTAATTGCAGTACAAGTAGCCCAATATATCTGATCAGCTGGTTAAAAAGTTCAATAAACAAAACAGTCAGTAAACCTGCCAACTGTTTAAAAAGTTTGCATTAGCTGCATGTACAGTGACTGTAGGCACCAGGGGAAGCTGATGTCTGTTAATCCATGTGTGCCTTAGCCACATATGTTTTTGTAATATTTTATTTTTAAAACTGCAAAAGTAACCAACAAAATTTTTACCATGGCAACCACTAAAGTTGGTAATAATGTCATCCCTAAATGTGACTTTGTTACTTGGTGACAGATGGACACTTTAAGAGCTGCTCAGAAAAGCAGCTATGTACTTCAGTGCTACACAGAGCAAGCAGTCATACATTATGCACAAATTAGTCGTCTGTTTCATTTTTGTCTCCACATTTTTTCCACACTTTTATAAGACATTTGATTAGATATGGAGTAGAGGTGACTCTGGGTTTCACCACAGTCACTAACCTTCCAAAAATGCATCACAGATGTGCCAGTTAGCCTCACCTAGAACTGTCCCTTAAATCAATGCCCCACATTTGCCCCTAAAATTGAGCAGGGACCATGCACAGCCATGGATTTTATTTGTTGCTCCAGCAATGAGCACATTCTGGTTTTTATTGCCAAATGACAGGATCCTAATGTAGAGTTAATACAACACACAACAATCTTTGATGGAGGAGAGCTACCCAATGTGTAAAAATGTGACACAGAGGGGTTGGTGTCCGAGCTGAAATGTCTAAGCTGTGACCAGTGGTCCAATTATATTTATTTTTCTTTGATTAACAGCTCAGATAGTCACTCACCCAATTAGGCGGCAAAATATCCACATTTTGTTTCTCACCTTTATTCTGCACAAAGTTCTGCACAAACCCAAAGGCTTTTGAAGTCTGGGTGGTAGTTATTTGGTTTAATCCATCTCTCTTGGCCTGTTCATTTGTTTCTTTCTCTGCAGCCAGCCCAGCATGGAAGGCGAGGCGACACGCTGGACTCAGAGTTTTATAAAAGAGCAACCCAGCACTGACAAAGAGAAATGGACTGTGGCTGTAAAGCTTGTTTGCAAGCAAAAGTAAAATGAGACAGAAAACAGCAAAAACTCAAAAGGAAGTTGCATATTGCAGTTTCCACACAAGCAAAAAGCTGTAATGTGCTCCAGTAGAGGCATGCAGAGAAATCAGCTGGTGAGAAGCATAAGATGATTTTCAGTTTGATTGGACCAAACAGCCGATGGGTGTGATACTTTTCCAATCAGTAAATTAACTTTATCTAATCACTGCCACATGAAACTGACAATATCACTCTATAGTGTGGATAATGTTACTTTCAGAAAACTGTATTTTTTAACCTATTTTTGGTATCAGTGAGGTGCTCAGACATGAAGTAAAAATTTGTGATTCATTCAAACAGAAGTATAACATTTCACCATTTAAAATAAATTTTAGTGACTCAAGAAAATCTGCACTTCATCAAAGGAGCCTGTAGAAATGTAGATCCGTATGCAGTTCAATAAGAACAGTAAATGCACAATCATCTGCATTAAACTGATAGGAAATATTTCGCAAATTGTGATTAACATGAACCCTATGACTGATCCTCGATGTACACCTTTTTTAACCTTAACAAAAGAGGAATTTGCCCCCGTCATTTGAACACATTGTATCCTGCTAGCCAAATAATCTGCAAACCAGTAAGATGGTTCATTAAAGATCCTTATCTTGAGAAGAATATTTAGCTAAATACTTTGGACCACAGTGTCAAATAATTTTCAAATTTAGAAACTTTGTGATGAGACAGCCAGTTTTAGAAATAAAAATCCAAACTATCACAAACATATAATTTTTATTTTTGGATTCCAACATTTTGGAATTGGATAATTCATTAATCAATCAATCATCAAATTGTATTTGTATAGCACATTTCAGCAGCAAGGCATTTCATTAAAAGACATACTACCAAAAACGCATCTCACAATTTTCCAAATCATGTTAGAATGCTCTGGTCGTCTTCAGTTTTCATCAATGAAGATTTTGTGACCATTTAAATCATTTAAATCAGATCTGTTACACAGAAAGAACATTTAGTCTACACAACTCAAACTCAATGGGAATATTGCAAATACATCATAATCAACTCAATGATGTAAATAATCAAACCAACTACTACCCTCACACTCATTACTACCAGCAGCAACAAACGCTCTCAGAAGGCTTTGTCCTTGAACACACCATGACTGTTTAATTGACTGCCTGTACGGGTTACAATAGGTCGGCAAACGCGCGTGCTGGAGCTTGCTTCATACCCACACACCTTTATCGGAGAGTGAGGATCTAATTCCAAGGACATAAAGGCACAGATGTTCATGCAATTCACACAAACTGTACTCTGTGGACTGTAGCCAAGGCAACGGCAGATCACTGACAAACGGCTTATTGGTTTCATGGAGTGACTGTTGGCCGCTGTGTCAAAGAGCATCTCTGTGTGTTTATGTGTGTGAGGGAGATTTCTCACTGAGCGCTAATGAAAGAAATTTATCATTCTGGCCGCTCCGTCTTTATCACTGATTTTTGATGACCTCAGAAACACAGACACACACATGTTCACGCACGCCTGTGTGTGCTCACATGCACCTACTCATTACAGCAGTTATGATGTGTGCGTGCGTGCATGAGTGGTTGAGGATCTGCTACATGGTGGGCAGGAGATAACATTAAAACGTTCCTTCAAAAAAAAAAAAATTCCTTCAAATCGGAAAAAGCACACACACAATTTCTCTAAACTGTGTGTTCAAGCATGTGAGCTCAGCTTGCTCACATAAAGACATGCTAATCTGCTCATTGAGTATTCAACAAACCAAATGTTTTCCTTTGGGGGCGTGGGGTCTGTGCCGCTTAAGGAACTAATTTACCACACTCACTGGATGTAACCATGATCTGTTCCTGAACTCCTTCGTTTTTAGCTTCTGCTCAGCTTCTGTCATAACTTATCTTATATTTTTGTTTTTAAAACCACATTCTTGAATATATAAATTTTGAGAAATTATTCAGTGGATAAAAAGAAGCTTAAAACTGCATTCAGATCGGGGGCGTGCCGTGGTGGCGTAGGGGAGAGCGCGACCCACGTTTGGAGGCCTTGAGTCCTCGACGCGGACGTCGCGAGTTCGACTCCCGTACCCAGCGACATTTACTGCATGTCTTCCTCCCTCTCCTTCCCCCTTTCCTGTCAGCCTACTTTCATATAAGGGACACTAGAGCCCACAAAAAAGACCCCCTGGAGGGCTAACAAAACAAAAAAAAAATTGCATTCAGATCTAGAAATGTGCAACAATTACTGGATGAAGGTGCTATGTAATGCAGAAAAATTTGCTTCTCGTACTAATTTAGTCTGATTAAATGTAAAGTAAATAGTAAATAGTGAGTCAGAAAGGATTATGCACTCAAATGTAGCCTGAACTTCCTTCAGACATACTGGTTGATCATCATGAAGATACAATAAATCTTTGGGCTAAGGACGGTTCTTGTTATGAGGATAATAAAGACTGAAAGGACTTACTTTAACAGAATCTCTGTCTGAGGAGGCGAAAGGCAAGAGAGAAAGAGACACAAAGAGAGAAATACACTTAATAAAATATTCAAAGACTAAAGCCATATTAAACAACCACATGTACTACAGTATCATCTTCTCAACTGTATGATCTGGCCAATTAATGTGGGTCATTCCCTATCTTTTTTATTACACTTACAGTTGTTTCAAATTTTTAATCAACACCAGATATTGCCAAGTTTTGCTAGGGCCCAGCTGATTTTAATAAAAACAAACAAACAAAAACATAACAAATAACTGAGATTTAAGCAAATCTGATCAAAAGAGGTGAATAAACAAAACACTATATTTTATGCACCAAATATGTCCTTTGAGCAAAGTTTACAGGATAAAGAATATAATTTCCTATTCTAAAAAATGGTTTGTACTAATTAATTAGAAGCATTGCAAGACTCAACTATTAAAAATTCACTGTCATAAAGATCTGCTACAATAAGAAGTATAACGTAAAGCCAACCCTACAAAGGTAAAACTGTTTAAAAATTAGAATTTTGCCATTCAAGTTATGTATGTGTAAAGAAAAAAAATAGTCTGAAGCAAACAAAACCAAAAATAAAAATACAACAGTTAATAATTGTCACTTTATGCACAATTTATCTTTACAAGAAATATCTGTATAACAATGTTAAATGTTGTAAAACAGAAATTTGTTAAACCTGACAGGTGAAGTGTGTCTAAAACATCCTCAAGGTTTGTAAAGGAAGGAGACCCACAAAGTGATCATTAAACTTAAATTAACCAACTATACAACAAAGTGAATTCTAGAAATCAAGCATTTAAAACCACATGCACATATCAATTTTCTGAGGTTCAGACTGCATTTTTATTGATTCTTCTGCAAATGCATGAGTGCTTGCTTCATTAGCTTGTGTTACCTGTTCTGCATCTTTAGGGCAGGGTCAACTGCTCGAATGGACAGTAAAAAAAACCCTCACAGCCTTGTTACAACAAAATAATTAAGTGATGGCATGCACCGTTTCTATCTTATACACTCTGCTCCGTGAACAGTAATTAAATACTGAAGTTGGAAATCAGATCACAGAAGAATCAAATCTGATCTCAGTGTAGAAGACAAAAAGGGCAACATGGCGGTTTTTGCCTTCCTAACAAGCAAATTAAAATGACTTACAGTGGATCTTTGTTTAAACAGTTTTATCGGCTGGTCATTAGGGGAACTAAATATGAAGAAGCAACAGATGCCTGTAGATACCAGGAGCATGTACTGATATAATTATAAAACATGTGAAACTGTGTTAGGATTATTTTTGAAACCCTATTATGTTTTGAAGTCTCTCAGCTTTCATAAATTTTTCAAGCATTAAAATAAAACAACTGAAAATATAATGTTAATCTAAATATAAACCACAAAAAAGAAATGTCTGATTTAATGTGAGGCCATGTGAAAGAAATGATAAGCCATTCCATATGACAGAATAAGTGGATATCATAAGGCTAATTAAAACAGATGTTCTCTGAAAGTTACTCATAATTAGACCCACACAGAGCCAGACTTACCTCTCGTGTGCTCACTGTTGTTCTCATGGTGTTTCCTCTCATCCTTAAGTGGCAGCTGGTGACTCAAAGCTGATGACAGAGCCAGCAGGCTGGCAGTACTGGCACCGGGGGGCAGAGGGGGCTGCAGGCCTGCTGGATGGGGGGTGAGTGGGACTGGAATGGCATGGCCATGGGAGAGGTGCTGAGCCTGGAGCTGCTGCTGCTGATCCACATACGGACATATGGATTACAGTTTGTATGTGGGAATGAAAAAGCACAAAAGTGGCAGCATCTGAAGCAGTTTCACTTTAGCTTGACCTGTGGTGCATAGAAGCAAAGCTTGATTCCCTCACAATGTGGAAGAGATTGTAAATAATCGTTGAAAAAGTTTTTTTATAGATCATTTTGACCAATAAATCCCTTCAAATGCCATACTGAGAAGATTTCAGAGAGAATCATCAAGTGTTACACCAAAAAAATCAAATTAAAATTTATCGAGTTGGGTTTAAAAAACATTCTTACAGTTGAAGTCAACCCTGAGTCTTGTTATCCTTGCTGACATTCTCATTAAAATTAAAACACTATCTGAATCTTACTTATTAATTTTGTCTGCATGTGTGTGTGTATGTTATACTCACTCCTATGATGGCGTTGAGTTCAGCCATAGTGACCTGTTTGGCTCTTTCCACAGCCTGCACCACTTGCTGCTGGTGCTGATGGACAGAAAGGAAATATCAGCAACAGATTCAGTGAAAATTTCACTCACAGAGAGAAATATTTTCTTTAAAAAGATAATTAGATTTTTAAAAAGATTGGAAAATCTGAGAAAAAACTTTCATCGACACTAATTATACTACTCTAAATGAGAACATAATTTACAAACTAAGCATCAAGCTGGTTCAAAAGACTTAAAATAGCAAATGAAACCACTGACTCCACAGGAAATAGTTTAATGGGGTAATAAATTTTATGTGAAATGAGGGTCAATTACTAATGGAGCTCAAACTAATCTCCCTTTATTTTACAACGACATGAACAGCTATAAAATAAAATGGCGACTACCTGAAAGGATCTATATTTGCACTTCTTTGGCTTCACTATCCAGCTCTGTTATACAATTTATACAAAAGATAAACAACCATGGTAATAAAAATATTCAAGGGTTCTTAAGAGATGGTTGCTTAGTGTCTGAAATAGAGTAAAGTGGCTCAAAAATCAATAAAAGTGCATTCACTTGAAGATTTTTGCCCTTTTAACACTGAATTGCTTTTATTTGAGGCACTTGAAAGTTTTAAATACTTTACACTTTGCTGTGAGTATAATATAGGATACAAGATAATTTGTGAAAAAAATAAATAAATCAAGCTTCTCAGCCTTCCCCCTTTGGTCCTACTGCCACCTACAAAAACACACAAAATGCAACACTCCTAGCCACAAACAACCAATCAGAGGCAGGAGGAGGGTTTTAGCACTGCTAATCATGCTTGTGTATGCTCTGCTCACATCATCCCCCTTGCTCTCTGCTGCAAGGGGGATGAACTGAAATGGGCTGCGAATTCACAGGCTAGTAATCAAGACCACAGTTGATTACGGATGAACAGTTGCAACTGGAAGTTGTTTCTACACCATAAACCACATATGTCAGAGTCAAGGCCCGCGGGCCACATCCGGCCCGCGAGAAGATTTTCTACGGCCCCTGGGATGATCTTGATTTATTATTAGAACCGGCCCGCAGCCGTCTGAAAAAATGCGAGATGCACCCACCCCACCCCGTTCGATCCTCTCACAACGCGCACCCCGTTCGATCCTCACAACACGCACCCAGTCCGCAGGAAATTTACGAAGGCTTGGGCCGGTCCGCTGCGGTCCAAATGCGTCATTTAAAAAAATCTCAATGAACATTCGATCAGTCCGGCCCTCGGTTTGTAGCTAAATTTTTTATTTGGCCCTCCGTCCATTTGACTTTGACACCCCTGCCATAAACACATTGCACATCACTTGAGCCACAGACGAAATGGCAAATTAAACTAGTGAAAAAACTTAATAGATAGTTGTGATGTATAAACCAAATGAGTTCTTTATCCTTTGTTCTTAAGTAATACTTGACAAACTAACAGTGACGTTTCTGTAAAGTAGCCAACTGCAGCCTCTACGTAAGCAGACAACCCAACAAATTAACTAATCAATCTCAATTTGTTGAACTTGTTGCTCTATGAAAAGCAGGACAGCAAAAAGGCATGATATTGCATGCAAAAGCACTTTTAAAAGCTATTAAATTTCACAGGAGTTGCATGTTTACAAACAAACAAAATAATGTAAATAAAAATACAAGTTATAGGTAACATTGTTATAAACTGTTTCGATTTCCATTTTTGCAGCAACATATATATTTTTGTCTTAAACAAAAACAGTTGCATGATGTTACATTATTGTTTGACACATGTATAAAGTTATTTTTAACCAAAAATGGTCATCCTATGAGAAACTTGTACTGTCTGATCCTCTGGTATGAGGGATAGGCTGAAGCGTTGCTTTTAGGAGTTCATTCCTTATGATTAAATGTTGCTTTACATTTCCTGTATAGTTAAATATTTACTTCTCAACTGAATCCTGAACACAGTATACTTGCTTGTTTAGTTGCTTGTACATCTGAAATGTTTCAAAACAAAATAGCTGCCATACCTTCATCACATTAACAGACATTTTTGCGGAGAGAGAGAGAGGAGAGGGATAAAGCAAGCAGTACAAAGTCACAGAAAGGGTACAGAGAGAGGAAGGCAGATGCAGACAGTCAGAAAGAGCAGGAAGATTCAACCAGGAGCGCAGAACATCAAAGTAAAGCAGAGATGAAAGAGCTTATCAGGTGTGGAAATGAACCTGACCATCGAGTTCAGCTACACGTCGGCTCCCTAAGTCTAACCTACCAGAACGTGACATGCACACAAGTGAAGATCCAAAACTCTGATAAATACTTTCAAATAGATTTTATAACGTTCTCATCTCCCCTTCCAATAACTACAAACCTGAAATGGGTATCATTAACTAAAATCTTACAAATTAACTTTTTTCATCTAAGCCCATGCAAATCTGGGATATTGGTAGAAAATTTCTTCATCTTACAGAAAGAGAACTGTACATACAGCATTCAGTATTCAAATAGTGACACCATTTTTTTCCACATCGTACCATGTTGCAACTACAAACTTTGATGCGATTTTTGCTGCAATCACGGCAGCAAGTCTTTAAAGATATCGCTCTGCAAGCTGGGAACATCTGACGACTGAAATCCTTGCCCAGTAGCTCAGATCAGTCACATCGGAAGAAGCATCTCTGTGAACATCAGTTTTTATGTTCAGCTGCAAATTCTTAAAGGGATTCAGTTTTGACTTTGACTGGGCCATTCTAACACAGGAATATGGTTTGATCCGAACCATTTTTTGTATTGTTGTCATTTTAGTTGTGTGTTTTGGTTTTCTTAGTTTATCTTGATTGAGAACTTCTTTCAAAGTCAAAATTATTTTGTCTGATTTAACAAGTTCCATCCATTTTCACGTTAATTCTGACCAGCTTCCCCGTCTCTGCTAAAGAAAAACATCTCACAGAAGGATGCTGCCATCATGCTGCCTTCATGCTTTGCCATGGCAATAACTTGTTTAAGGCAGTATGCAACATTAGATGAAAGCCATAAATAGAGTGCACATGTGGGCCAAATAGCCTGATGTTTTTTAGAAAAAGTTGTAAATCTGTGCTATTAAAATGGCCACATGTAAATGTCCTATTAAAAGAAAGGCATACAACCTCCAGAAATGTTTGAGTCCTTTTGTGTATGTTCTTGGTCCAGCAATGTTTTTGGTTTATTCTCAGCAACAAGAAGAAGGATATGACAGTTTCCTTTAAAAATATATGCACTGTATTAAACACACTAGATGTTTTTGGCAAGCCTTGAATGTGTAAAAATTCAACCCTAAATGTTGGCTTCACGCTGGACGGCTCTGATTTAGTATGTTGGCCGAAAAAATTGTTTGCCGTCTCATCTGACCAGAGAACAATTTTCAGCTTGTTTTCAATACCTCTTACTTTATTATGGCTTTCTTTCAACAGAGCCTGTCAATACATAAAAGTCGGTGGGCCTGTCAACAGATTATCCCACTGAGCTGTGGATCTGTGCAGCTCCTCCAGAGTTACCACAGCCATCTTTTCTCATTCATGTACTCCTTCTCTGACATTTTGGTTTAGTGAGAAAGCCATGACGTGATAGGTTTTTTTCTGTTAGTGTATTACAAAAAGATACACATTATTCTTTGAAAGGGTATGTATAATTTGTCAAAGTACTGTAAGCTTAGTTTTTCCAGTTTTAGTTTTCTGCCGACCCTATGTGAAGATGTTTAAATGTAGAGATACGTCTTCGGTCTAAGCAGAAGTAAAGAGCAGATTCTGCACACATGAGAATGTCGCTTTAAGCTGTGGGAAACAAGGAAGTGTAGAGATGTTCTGAGAAGAATTGTACTAACCAATGCTTAGGAAGAGAGCAATTTGCAGCAACATTGATGAAAATTATAAGTATATTGGGGAACAATATAAAAAAAGTGACAGGTATGAAAATAAAAACAAAGACTCGACATTGCTGATCTTATTTCCTGCATAATAACGATGATATGCAGCGGTATTGTGGTACATTTCATATGCACACAGACAACTAGGCTGTGCACCAACACAAAGCAGCTTCCTCTCCCTGCCTCCCCTCTCTGTGGGCCTGAGGGCTGTGTAGAAGCACCACAGTCTAATGCCATTATTCCTAATCCATCCTAAAGCCTCCTAATCCATGGCTAATCTGGAGGAGAGCTTTCGGAGTCCAAACTCACTCGTTCCTGCTGTTCCCACCCCTCAACACAACACACACAGAGTTTGTTACTTCCTTAGAGGGAGGATTTATCACCGAAATACACACGTGCGTGCGCACGCACACACACACACACACCTTAAGAATGGATAATAAACACACTGAATAAAACACATTTTTCACACCCACCACTGTATATGCACACAAGTGAAATGTATTTTAACAAAAAAAAAAAAGTATTTTCTTTCACGCACACTTCACTGCTGGCTCCTGCGTATGTTAGTGGGAGACATTTGATAAGTTCACAGTATATCTGCCTATCCTGAGCAGGGAGGATTAGCCCAGGATAATCTGCGTGTTTGCGTGTACATTTATGTGTGTGTCTGTGTATTTTTCTCTTTTTGCCTCAGAATCCTCCGCAGGATTCTCCCCCAATCGTTTCTTCTCCCTCCCATTCATTCTCTCACCCACCTCTTCCTTAACTCCCTGTGACAGACATTTTTGACTCTTACCTCTTGAGAGAGGAAGGGAATGACTTGGGCACAAATTGCATTCAGCCGCTTGACGATCTCCGCCTGTAAGACAGAGAGGTGGGTGCAGAGGAAACAATCAACATCAAATTCAACAAGAGACATGAAGGCGTCCTCTTCATTTAAAGTTCAGCTGATGAGATCACTGAGGTTTATGAATAGGAGCCCATATTATTCTATTTTAAGCAGCTGAATAGTCACATTGGAAACCCGAGTCTAACACAACTAAGTATGAATGGTATTTAGAGGATGGGTTAATCTCTAAGAGACATTCAGTTAAAGATGAAAAACTCATTTTACCATTTAATGCAATACTACTGCTTTGGGAGGATTGACTCTCTCTTAAGCTGCGAAAAGCACAAAAATCTCACATGTTACTAGTTGTTGTTGGGTAGCCCCTCTTCACTCTGCAAGAACACAACCTAACACAAAAACATCACCTAGAACATCGATTGGCCTTGCAAGGTTGCATCAGGTATTCAATACACTTTTCATGCATGCAGTGTGTTATGCTTCAGTTATGTGTATCACCACATGATATTTTGCTTCAATATGTTTGTTGTGTGCTAAAAGTGACTGGAGTTCATTTAGCCTCCTGTCAAAACCCTTCTGGAGCTTTGTAGAGGACATTGTGGCAGAGGAGCATTTTCAGATGCAAACCATGAAAATCCAAACTTTAAATAATCACAGGCATACTTCCTTCCTTTTATTTCTTTTATTGCTCAACCCAAACTCGCTTTACTCGCTGTAGCTTTAGATACTAATATTCTATTAATTTTGTCTCTGGGGTTGATGAAGTTGGCTAAATGTCTGCAGTTATTTTTCCAGTTTACACTTTTTTCTCATGTAACACTCCCTCTAAAGAACTGGTGAACCTGACCCGCACTGTGATAAACCCTGCTCAATGCCAAATGGAGGAATTAACAAAATGGGTGTTAAGAAAATGCTATGGTCAAACTTTTAAATAGAATAGACATACTGTTTTTCCAATTACAAAAAGTGGTTGTTTTAATTTTAGTATTGACCAATAGAATCAGAACTAGAATTGCTTATATAATCAAACATCTGTGGGTTAAATAATCATTGAGGATGGCTTGACTTGTATTCTTTAACATTTCCCTTTTACCTCCTAAATCTGTATTAGGCTTTTTTTATTTAAATGTTTTAAGACAAAACAACTGAGATAGTTTGCCCTTTTCACAACTCTTGTTATGTGAAGGGGGGAAAAAATAATTAGGAGAAAAAATAAAACAATGTAGCACCCATAGAGTTTTGGTTACAAATGAGTAAAAGTCACCAAAAAAAAAAAGAAAACACACTTATACATCTCTACTGCAACAAAGGAAAACCTTTCACTAAAAATTTGGATTGGGTGTCATGATCAGCTGAATATAAATAGGAGTGTAAATGTTTACATCCAAGTGTGTGCATTTATCTGTGCAGAAAATAAACTATGATTTACCACAGACAAAATACACAACCACTGCAATTATCATCATATTCATAAGATGCACCACCCAAATTATTGCAGTTGGCACTACTGCAAATACCATCATTAAGTTGTCTTTGAAACTGTAAAAGCCTCTAGTGGGGAATCTTTGTGCACTAGAAATACTGTAGTGCACACATATAAACAGACATCATGAATGATGAGGGATGAAGCTTTCATCTGCTCCATTTTTATGAAATAATGTTAACACTCCCTACATTTTCACCCTTTCAAAGTCAAGTGCATTTTCATCAGAGTACGTGAGCACCATTCCTGAGTTGGAGCAATCCATCTTTGGCCTTGAAATCCAGCTGTTGCCTTTTTGCAATCAAGGTGTTCTGTGTTACCTTAGCAGCTCTGAATGTATTAAATATCAACACTTACTGAGTGCACACTGGTATCAACACCTTTTAGACTCACAAAATATGTCACTAACTGCACAAACGTGGTAGATTAGAAGAACTGTAGTTGTGAAGCCTTCAGTAAGTTAGGAGCAAACACTATTTGGTTTCATGTGAAAGAATTAAAATACTCTTCAACAGTGTTTTTTCACATATCTGGACATAAAGGTATTTAATATACATTTTTAAAAATCTTCAGTAATATAAATTTATATTCCATTATCTTTTAATTAATATTCTAATTTATTAAATAGTGTCACATTCCTTGAGAGTTTCTGTTTTGATCATTTCGTTGGTGTTCATTTATGTTCTGAATACAACATATTATCATTTTCAGTCCATTTCAGTGTTAAGATGGTTGTTCTCATTGAAGTTCATTCCCTTGTGTTTAGTTTTAGTTTATAATTTGTATTTAGTTCTGGATTTAGTTCTCTAAGCTAAACCTTGGTCTTTGTGTTGTGGTTCCTATTGAATCTTAGTTGACAGCTATCATGATTGTGATCAAAAGTGAATGATGTTAAATTTAATATTTAATTAATAAAAAAATGTTTTTGGAAAAAGTAATAAATATGTTAAAAATTCACTTCTTAAAATGTTGTCATTCTAGTGAATTTCTTTGGAGCAGCTGTCTAAAAAATATAGTTTATTTTTGATCCATTAATCAGGTAAATAAATAGCAAATCTAATAAATTACCTTTTTCAGAGTCTGGCAAAAGAAGCAGAAGAGGCAACATCTCTAACCTTGTTTCATGTACATAACCTTTGAAGAGGTGAACTTTGGTATCAGTGGTACCAGACTTCCCCTGAGGCAACGACAGCAAACCCCCAACGCACACTTAAATAAATCCCTCAGCCAGAAGCACAAGCAAAGCTACAGCAGACGCATAAACACAACTTTACGAACACCCAGGCACACATCAAGAAGCAAAGGCAACCCCACCTCCCACCCCCCACAGACTTCTTTGTATTCATCAGATGTTTTTACTGAACCTGAGGCTTGGCTTTTAAAGATTATACAGCACTTACTTCCTCCAGATCAGGTGGGATATTTTTTTTTTAACAGGAAGCTGCCTGATCCACCGTCCCAAAGGGAGTGCTACCAGTGCAACTCAAATCCAAACATAAACAGAGACAAAAGACATGACTAGAACAGAAACGCATATTAATAGGCAGCTGAGGATGAACATCACATTATTTATTTGTAACACAAACAACGTAGGGCTCCATCTGGACAGTATTTCCTCTTGTGATTAACTTGGATGAAGTATATAGTGGGAATACCTGCAGAATGTGAAGTAATGTGGGAAAAAAGAAAAAAAAAAAGAAAAGAAACTCCTGATGCTTTTGGCTGAACAGCTTAATCTATCTTAATCTCTCTGAAACCTTGTTTCTTCCCACTGACCAAAAAATATGGCTGTTAGGATGATTTGTCACACTACATTTCCCCATAGAAGTTAATGTGTTGGCTTGGCAGAGTACCCAGAGAGAAACCATAAGGAAAAGGTGAAAACTCCATGCAGAAAGACCCCAGGTCAGGATTCAAACCCAGGACGTAACTGCAAGGCGACATAGCGAAGAACTACAACACATTGCAGAAATGACATGATTAGAAATGTAAAATTTTAATTTGTCATTTGCAATTATGCTTTTGATGTTCCTCAACAAGAGCCAAAATATTGTGTGATACAGAATACATAATATTAACCTCCAATTATCTTCCCATTTCTGAGTGGAATATTTAAACTTCTTTTGAATAAAGTGCAGAGGATGGGAGATTAGTGGAAGCGCTAATGGGATTCAGTCATAATGCTATGGAGTGTTGTAAAGAAAGCTTTTGGTCAAATAAGTAAGTACTATAGAGCCCTGTTTGTGAGATTTTATTTTGATAGAGCATCATAGTCTATTCAATTTAGATTTTTAATCACATACTTCAATAAATACCAGAAAATAAAGTGATACAATCAAAAGTTGTTAATGTCTATCATTGTTAGAACAGCTCAGAGATGAAAAATAAATGTGTGAAAAGTCACACATAAGTTCATTTTTAGCCTTCATATACTGGTGGACAAAACCTATTTATAATTAATTCTGTTTAAGAGTTTTAAAAGAGACATTAATCACTGAATCATCACAGGTTGTTTGAGGAACCACTTTCACAGAGTCTTACGGTGCCTGGTGGAGAGGACCAAGAGAAAAATAGATTTTTTTTAATTTAATTTTATTTTTTTACATATTGATTGTGGAGAACTGCACCAGGACACACTCTTTCAGAGAAAACCTAAAACACTGACATTTTCATTTTATATTTAGTCTTTATACAGGCAAGATGTGCTGAGCACACATGCCCTTTTTCAGTTTGACTCCTCTTCACATTTCTGCACACCGGGGAACTCACCCGTTCATATTAGTCTCTGTGATTCTCCAGTGAGGTTGTTAGCAGGGGTTTAAGTGCTTTGCTCAAGGGAACGTTGGTGTTAAGTGTTGGCCATGTTCAATATTTATACAGCTGGAAAAAGGAGCAAGTGATGCTGCTTAAGCTGAATGCAAAGCTTAATGGATGTTCGAGGAGGCACTGAACCAGTAGTTGACGTCTACTTGAAAGGAGGCTAATTTGGTAACATAGCTACTTTTACTAACTTCTAAATAGGTATTTAAAAATTTTAGATGTAATGACGTAATGCAAATGGAAACAAAGCACCAGCTTGCTAGAAACAAAATTGTATTTCCTCCCATCTACTGTAATCTACGGAGAAATAAAGTGTATTTTGTGTAATGTAATTTCTGCAATGAAAATAAAGTATTCTTTTTATATTTAGTACCACAATAGGAGTTTAACTTTGGCTATGAAGAACAATAAATAATTGCTTAAGACAATTGTTAGTAATTTAGATAAAAATTAACAAGTTGGGGCACCACTTGATCATCAAGAAAATAATAGCCAAATAATTCAGTCTGGTATTTTCTGTAAATATCCGACTGACAAGTCTTAGAGCTCCAGCCAATCTCTGGTTGTATTTGGGTGGGAAGCAAGGTATACCCTGAACAAGTCACCAGTGCATCGCAGGGTAACACAGAAGTACACAGAACAAACTACCCTGCTTGTAGACACACACACACACACACACACACACCAAAGGACAATTTAGAGACAAATTAACCTCAAACAAAGAAAACACTCTTGCATATTTTGTAGACCAAATACATAATCAAAAAAATGCAATGAAATTTATCGCACAGGTCAATAATGATATTATTCAAACCTATTTTTTGCATTTAGCAGTCATATAGCATCTAGACAATAATAGTGCTTTAATTTGGGTTATAATAAATTGTATCATCAATAACTGAGCATCCAGGTGATTCTTTTGGAAGAGCTGATCTTAACATTGCTGTAAAAGTGGAAAAACTGAACAAAAGCTAATTACACTTTTCCACTGTGCAACACAACCCATTACAGCTGACATTTTACAGCAGGTGGAAGCCATTGTGACAGTAGGCCAGAGTGCAGGGATGTCAGGCAGTTTGGCCAATATGCTTCCTGGGACTGCCAGAGCACGTGAAAAAAAAAAGGAGAGAGAAAATCAAAGCTCCTTTTTTCCTTTTTTTTTTTAACAATTAAGCCTCAGCTTCTACCTGGATCTGTCACTGGCTCAACAGAGAATGTATAATCAGAAACGACTGAACAGAGATGCCTAAAGGTTAGAGCACAAAGCAGGTCAATTTGTTTAGTGTATTGCTCGTTTAGAGGACTCTGTGGTCACATCAAGCTGCAACAACATCTGAGGTTAGAAATATGGACCCTGAAATAGCTTTAACTCTTTTTGTGAGGCACAAGAGAATTCTTCCACAGGTTGAAAAATAGTTGCATGACATCAAACACCATGTGAAAGGATTGACGTGTTAAACTTGAACCGCTAAATCATACAGATTATATATATATATATATATATATATATATATATATATATATATATATATATATATATATATATATATATATATATATATATATATATATATATATATATATATATATATATATATCTTTAAAAGGTATAAGTGATTACATTTTGGTTAAATTACCTCAAGAGTTATTACTTTTGAAGTAATAATTTCCTGGATTGCAGAATGTTCTTTATTTATAACAGGCTCACATGCCATCAACAAACACTTGTCAATAAAAATTGCACTCAATAGGGACAATAATGTTAATAAACGTGGAGAACATTCTGAAATAGTCCCACTTTACCTCCTAACAACAATGAAATTAGATCAGGCAGGAGCCCAGGAGTCAGAGCGGGTCAAATACAAGATCAAATGTCCATCTCCCCTGTGGAGCTTTGTAAGCACCACATCAGCACCACTTTTCACCACCAGCTAATACACCTAATGGACCTCACCATATAAAGTCTTCATTCCCTTGTGACCCTGTGTGCGAGAGTGTGTGAAAGAAGCAGCGAGCACAGTGGAATGGGACAAAGAGGAAATATAAAAGGCTCTAATTAGACTGTCTCTAAGCAGTTCTTGTTGTAATTTAACTCCTTAATGTAATTTTAATGTTACTGTGACATAAATGTTTTCTGATTTTGTCACTTAAAACAGTTAAGACAGAGTAAACAAATGTAGTAAAAGGCAGTGAGGTTAAATTCTAACATTACTATGAAGTAAAGTTCCTCAGTGAAGATTTGTGTAGCAAAAATTACCCTTTTGGACCAAAAGAAAAATCAATTTTAAAGAATAATTTTTACCCCAATGGACTGTCACATCAGCAGCAATGGCTATCTGCTATAATGACAGGGATACTTTATGCTGTATTAATAACAAATGAATCAGAAATGTATGATTATTTTTGTGAGGTGAAACAGTAAAACCATCCATCCTTCCTTTTTAAAGGGCATTGACTTTCTGTTTTATCTTTTCTTTAGTACAGATGTCAGTTTTTTTAAATAAAACACAACACTGCATTGTAAAAGTATTACTTCCCCTTGAAAACTTTCACTAAAACATTATAGCCATCTATTTTAAGAATATTTTATGTACAGATCAACGCACAGTAGGTGTAATTGTGCAGGAGTGGCAGTAAGAAACCCACTAGGAAATCCACAGGAGGTCTCATTTATAATTTGCCACAAACCACAAAGGTTGCATGATAAAGATATGGAAGATGGCGCTCCAGTTAGTTGAGACCTATTTGCTTTCTGTCTACTTGCAAGACAGCATGTGTGAAGTACAAACATAGTGGTGGTGGCAGTATCATGATGTCAGTACGATCTTCTGCAGATGGAGTTAAATAAAGGGCAATTCTGAAAGAAATTTAGTTAAAGCTGCACAACACTTGAAAGTGGGAAAGAAGTTCACCTTGCAGCAGGACAACAACATTAAATAGCCAGATATAAAATGGTTTAGAACAAAACACATTCCCATGCTGGAGTGCTCCAGTTAGGGTCCATATGGGCCATTAGGAACCTGTGACCGGACTTGAAAACTCATCTCCACATTTGTTCTACATCCAATCTAGCTGAGCATATGAACATGCTGCACTATTATGAATATTTACAGGGCTGTGAACAAATATGTATCCACTTCCCAGATTCTGTGTGGTTTTCCTTTTTTCATAATGAAATGTTTCAGATCATTAAAGAAGCTTTAATTTCAGGAATTGATAAAATAATTCTAAAAAAGCAGTTTTACTTCATTAAAAGAGAAAACTATTTAAAAAAAACTTGTCCTTTGAGATTTCTCTAGCCAGACCATAATACTCCGAGACACATGGAATCAAGAATCCGAAGCAACATCTTAAGCACAGCATGCTTCACTTTCCTCAGGTCAGAGGTCAGGATTCAACAAAACAAAAAAAGACTGTGCCACAGTGAAATCACTGGAAGAGTTCAGAAAAATCTCTCCTGAATAACAAAAAAGGTCACAATTATTTAGACAAAAAAAGTGAAGAAATTTTCATAAAGCACACTGTATATCTCGAGATCAATCTATTCTAAATTTGCCATGTAAATGTTGAGAAAAACAAGTTTTATCTTCTTAAGTTGGTTTATTTTTTTTGTCAGGAGGTTTACAGTTGGAAGAGGAAGGAAACAAAAGGGGATTGCCCTGAGCACCATTTTATCAACAACCAACACCTACTGACAGTTTCAATGGCTGAAAGCAGGTGATTTTCTTTAAATTGTCTGTCTAAGCAATACAAGACCGAATTACTCTAAATATTTATTGAAAGGAGATTTTAAACTGTAATCTAAATTATTAATTAAAAATTAATACTAATGTACAGACACTCCAGTTTTCTTTCAGTTTTTAATTTTTCTCACAATTTTTCAAATCACAGTGATAACAAACCTCACAATGAAACAAATGTTTCCTTATCTGCTGCAGTAAAATAACCTATCACACATAACTGAAATCTCTGACAATCTTCAGAATCTAAACGTCTTATTACTTTCTTCTTTCACCACTTTGTCCTTGTGCCCCTTTCCTTTTTCCCTCCTTACATCCTGCGCTTTGCTTTATTTCTCTTTTAGGCCCACTAATTTGCAATTGATTAGCTGTCCTCTCTCAGTCCTGCGTACACTGCTCCTCCCTCGCCGTCTCTCCTCCCCACCCACCCGTCCTGTCCTCTCTTCCATCTACGAGTCAATTTCTCTTTAACGAGCCTCGGTACATTTCTCTCCCCTGGGCACTAGAGCCCTTCTGTGTAAATAAAACAGGGAGCAAAGCCAAAAAAATCAATAGGCCTATTACCCTTAGAAAATGCTAAACAAGCAATATTAGCGACTCTCTTGGAAGTGGTGGCTGATTACCTTAATACCTGCCCGCCAAAAAAACGCCTCCGTCTCTTCTATCCATTCATCTGCACAATAATCCGCATGCTTTCTAACACACACTCACGCAGTAATACTCTGGCATGCTGGAGCAAGAGTCAAAATAATTTGCTTCCAAAGCTCACACACACACACAACCGCATGATGCATGAACCTACAGACTGCTGGCAGAAATTAGGGATTCGCTCTCCTGACAGAAATCATTCGGCACCACACAGAGCTGCAGGCCACGTTTTACCGCTTCTCATTTTGTCTGTCTTGTCCATGCAAACACAACAACACACCGCAGCACGTGCAGCGTGCACAAACAGCAGCAGGCGGCCGGGATTTATAGTAGACACCCCATATTTCATCCGACAACTATGATTAGTGTGCCAGTGAAAAAGCTGCTTGCGTGTGTGTGTGTGTGTGTGCGTGTGTGTGTGCGTGTGCGTGTGTGTGTGTGTGTGTGCACGCTGAGGCAGGAGTAAACACAAAAAGCAAAACGCATACGTACCCAGTGTGCACAGATTCACAAATAGTGAATGCAAAACTGAATAAACATCTAAAGTGTGCCTGCAGACAAACACATTCATGAAAACATCCACACTGTGTAAACATGTGCAGTAAGGGCTGCTAAACACTCACACACACACGCACACCCTCACACACAGAAAGCAAAGTAAACAGGCTGTATAGTTACAGAAGGATACACAGACAGCAAGACAAAGGCCAAGCATTTATCACGTCTTCTCAAACTGACACACACACACACACTATTTGTGCAGAGATGACTGTGTGGCTGGTTAGCTGTGGTCCATTTATTGTGGCAGCTGATGTGTGGTTAACACAGACATTTATGCTAATGACCCTGCGTGTTAAAGTAAAAAAAAAAAAAAAAAAAAGCGGCAATAATGCAAAGGCTCGTTAAAGGCCAAATCCTTATTGGCTGCAGTCATTTTTCAGCCCATTATCTTGTTCAATTAAACTGATGAACATGTGAAATGGCTCACAACGTGACCAAACAAGACTAAATGAAATACCCCTTCTTTGTTAAAGAATATTTCTGCTTTTTTAAATATATTTTTGTTATTTTTGGTTCTACAAATCTAGCAAATTTCACTCCGTTTCTAGAAAGAGCTCATAGTTTGATTTTATACTTAAAGATGAAATGCAGAATTATGCTGTCTGAAACCCTCTAGAAATAAAATGTGCTATATAGTTTTGTTTTGTGTGTGGGTTTTTTTTTTATTAATCCCAGAGGAATAACCACACTTTGGTCTCACACTGTATATTTGTTTAAAATTGGGAAACAACGGGAAAAATACAATACTTCTAGCTTAGAGTACAAGACAATGAAACTTCCAAGTCCTTAATTCCACCAGATTTATACCAAGCACCATTAAAACATTATTCTAATAATGGAGAGTCAAATCCCTTTTGTTTTTTTATCTTTCTTTGCTCTTAACCTCATCTTCCCTTTCTTAACAATTTATTTCCCTAAACTATAGTAACAGAGGATGTTAGCAGTACATGTTATGCCAGCAGATTGTGTAAAATTTCAATTCAGTTCTCTTCTTTTCAATGAACTTGGTTCAGTGTAAATCCTCTCATTCACCAAGTCACATGTTAACACTCAGCCCCTCTTTCCACTTTCTACCTGTAAACAAAGCAACTCATATTCCTGTACTGAAGCCGTTGCAGATTAACTTAAATTATTTTGCAGTTAATTATATTTATGACCTATACAGGTGATCTCAAATCACATTTATAAATCTAATATTTTGAGAGGACTTTTCTGACACCTTTTTTTATTGTGAAATATCATTAAAGAAACTGGCCACAAACACGTCTGTATTCCACAATGCAAATGAACAATTGAAATCACAAATAATGATTCTACTGCCCAACATATTCTAGACTGTATCAGTTGCATTTGTAGGAAATCTGAGCCTCCGAAAAAAGCTTCAAATAACTCTCCAGGGGAGAAAAGTTCTCACACGTCCAGTTTATGTAAAAATATTGACTCCATTTTTATTGCAGGTTATCTCTAATGTGTAACTAAAATAACCATTTCCATATACTCCCTATTTGGACCAGTTGATTCTAATAAAATACAAAACATTATAATCCTTAATCCAACTAATATGACTCAGAGTGACGTCCTACATTATCTAAGGCTTTTCTAACATCCTGTAAAAACAACAAATTCATCCAGCTCACACTCCCAAGCATCTTACATTTCATGAATCTCTACTGGTTTGTTGGCAAATTTGTGGTCCATTTTTAATTTGTGAATTCAAAAGTTCAGTTTAAAATTTATCACGTTTCCAGTGATCAGGATGATGAGAATAATTCTGTTGTTTCCCTAAAGCTTTTCTAGTCTTTAAATCTAAGAGTCTTTACCTGTTTAACATTTGTGTAATCTGTGCAGGCAACATGTACAGGTGCATCCACTCATTACCTCCAACATAAATCTGCAGATTTGACTCGTAGAAAAGTAAACATCTGACATCTGGAGACACAGGTCAGAGCTTCTCAGGAAAATCTGTTTGGCCCAAGTCATTTTGGGCATATTAAATGTTAGAAATGTCTGAAAATCTAAATATTTTTCTGTGAAGTCCTTTTCTTTTCCCTATTCTTATGAATACTTTTAAAATAGAGAAATAACCGTTCCCAGACATTTTAGAACTACATATGAATCCTTTAGTGTGGAACAGTTTTCTGTACAAGTGTCATCAAATATTAAAAATGAAGATAAAACAACCACAGGTAATAAAACATAACATGCAATCAAAAGTGTCATTAAACTCACAATAACATTTTGCATAAAAGCTCAACCATTTTATAAATTCTCCCAAAAAGTTAAGGCAATCTGTCGCTTTTATTTGTGTAATTTCAGGTATTCCAATATATTATTTGTATGTACACATGTACAACTAAATTTGCATGGATCTCACTGTCATGCACATTTCTCTGACACCAACTAAAAGGCTGTTTGATTCTGCTGTATTCTTGCCTTTAAAAAACAAGACATCTTACCTGCTTGTGCATCTCGATGTTAAGTCCGTATGACATTTCATAATACTGAAAAAAAAAAAAAAAAAACGAGATGAAAGCAAGGTCACTCTCTTTCTTGTGGCATATGCTCTAATCAGAACACAAGCTGCAGTCAGGCTCACCATTACATAGTGTCGCTGCATCTCAGTTTTCTCACTGGCCAGTTTCTCACATTCCAGTTTCAGACTAGTAGAAAAGATTAAGAGAAAAAGGTTACATTAAAGTCAGAATTAAACTCCACATTAACCAAAGCAGAGGGAGTTTAAAGGGGTGTTTTCGAACTCTGAATTCACATGAGATGGTGTCTGCAAAGAAAAATGTGCAACCCTGAATCTACAATCAATCTTAAAAAGAGGAAAAACAAAAACGCAACAAAACAAGCCGTGTGGCTCACCACAGCTTCCTGCTGCAGACGTAGGTCCTTACTCAGCAGGTGCAGAGGAGTAATTACTGAATCAATGGACACACACACACACAGACCTCATCACATATTCTTACAGTGTGAGAGGAAGCCAAAACTGCATCATCAACAAGAAAGTAACCTTATAATGAGGATCCATTTTACAAAAAAGGTTAACTCTTTTAAATGTTTCAGCTTATGGGAAGCCTTCTATTTACAGCCACAAAAAGCTTTTAAGTGGCAGCTAATGAGATGATCATCAGGTGTGCGATAATGTTAAACTACAAAAGCAGGTAAACATCACTTTCTTTGAATGAAACTTTAAGGAGTTGAACTTTACTATAAAAGCAGTCAACCAGGTTCCTATACATTTTCCATTTCAAAACTTCATACATTTTCACACTCAAGTAATCAGGATTCCGAATCATTGTTTAGGCCATTTCTAAAGTAAAAATATGAAAATGGCTGGCAAATGTTAGTGATAGATGGGTTCAATGGTATTTTTTTATACTTATCCAGATTTGGAAAATGCTTAACTCCAATTCTAAACTAATCCAAACTTCCAAAGACGATTTGGGAACACTGATCCAAAACAGAAATAAAACACAAATCAGGACAAAGATTTTTAGTTTTCTGATTTTCAATCTGATCCACCCTTACTCTCTGTTTTCTTCCAAACCAACCCCCCATGTTGAAACCGTTTGATGTGGGCGGCTGCAGCATTAAGCATGCAGCTTATTATCCTCGGTTCAGCCTGTTCAAGCTCCAGGATTGACCAGAAAACTGGACCCCTGGTTCATCTCCCCAAGAGACTGGGTAACAATTACAAGGTGGCCAGAAGTGGGCGATTATTATGCATTGGTGTCGTGCTTTATGGTCCTGCCCTGCGGCGACGTATTTCACACTTCATCATGTCGAGTAAAGCAGTATTTCACACCACTTGCACTTGCAGGGAGAGACGTGCAGACGAAAGTCAATGGGGTTTACCTGTGGTTAGTCACTGGTAATGGACAGAGCTAAGACAAACAGGGGATACAGAACAGCACCAGCGTACGAATGAGCTCTGCATAGACTGCTGGAGGAGAGCACATCTCATTTAAAGATGCTAAAAGCAGCCAAACTAAGGTTGTTTTAACTATCTATCTTAACCTGAACCAAAACCTATTTTCTGTCTGGTATTTCATGTCATTGCATCATGTATTTCTCAGACACTTTGGTCATATTGCATGAGTCATGCATGACTGCATGGCGTAAAGCATTATCAAACTTTTCTGACCCTGAAAACTTACTTAATATGAATAACTCAGGCATAATATTATGACCATTGAAGTTAATAGCACAGATCATCTCATCATTTTGTGTTATATTAGGAAGGAGCTGATTGTTTTTGTCCTCAAAGTTTGAATTTTAAACATAAAGAAAATGTGAAATTTTGTGATATTGATAGTTATTATTATTAACCATACATTTTCTTCACTCCGTCTTTTCTTTTTGTCAATACTCTTGTGAGCTTTGGCACCTCGGCTCACAATCTACATCAGGTGTAGGCGTGAAGGACATGGAGACAACATCCAACTGGTGAAATATGGCACTGATGAGTAGAGCGTGAATGTTTGAGATTTAAAATAATATATACTGGATAATATTGCATTCAAACAGTTTATTATGATTGACAATATTGCATAGACTAACATTGAAAATATAGCTGTGATTTGCACTAGAAGTACAAAAAGAGTAGAAGTTTGAAAGTGGTGAGATTGTGACGGCTGGGTCAGCGGCTTTTCAAGGGGTGGCCAGAAGGGGGCAACTGGTAACATTGGTGTGATGCACCAAAAAAAAAAAATCAAAATAGATATTTAGCGTCATTATGTTGTGATAATGTGTGTGGGGTTTATTGCAACATGGCTTTCAATAGATGAGATTAGTTCTTTGAAACTAGTCTTTTCAGTCCTACATTGAGATGAATTTAAAAAAATATGACGCATAACAGATTTCTTATTTAGAAGATGATCTGTTGGTCATTCTCCATAACTGCGGCTCCTAGAGAGTGTTCACGCTTAGCAGTGGTCGCTATCTATGGAAATTGCCAACATAGTATAAGGGGACTGTGTGGTCCAAAGTGACAGACGAACCACTGTTGCTCAAATTGGTGTCACAGGGTGTCAGAATACACAGTAGTTCACAGTTTTGGGTGTCTGTATGGGATTCCATAGACCAGTCATGCTGGTCAAAAGGTCATATCATTTAAATTTTACATGGAAAAGTGTGTGTGTGGGGGCGGGGGAAGGAGCAACAGTATTTTTATTTTTGATAATAAAACAAGAAATCAATTTCTTTACATTTTAATCGATAGTTTTCTTTCTTTTTGTCTGTTTACTCAGTTCAGTTCCACACAGAGAAGATGCGAGACTGTTTCTTGCCTTATTTCTATAGACTCTCACCTGTGATATTGGGCTTGCAGGAACTGAAATTCCTCTTTGATCCGGTCACAGGACTCGGTGACGGTGAACTTGAACGGCTGCCCCGGCTGGTGTGGCACCTCAACCCGAAATCAAAGAGCGTGTGAGGAAGAGGAGGGGGGAGAGAGCAAGAACTGAGCCACCAAAGTTCAGTGTCATGACACAACGTGCAGGACTGGAGTTTTTTTTTTGTTTTTTGTTTTTTGTTCCTTTTCTTTTTGACAATGGACCACTGTGATCGCACTCAGTCTCCTCACGCTTTAACCCGCGGATACACACTCACACAGACACAAACAGCTCCAGAAATCTGGACAATGAGCTCAATTGTTAAAGTGGCCCCGTAGCGGCACGGAAACTGTATCTAAACTGATTACGCATCAGGCGCGCTGCAGTTAATCTGCGCTGTTTTGACACTTTCTGCTTCTGTTCTCTACTTACCGGATGCCGTGCCGGGGGGTACATCTTGCTCAGATCGCGAATCATTAAAAAGGCGTCGTAAAGTTCATCCACAAGAAGAAGAAGAAAAAAATACAGCAAAAGAAAGAAATGCGTGAGGCGCTTTTTCTCCCGTGCGTAAAGGGTCAATCAGTAGCCGCTGAGCGGGCTGAGAGCAGGTCCTGTAAAACGTAGAAGCATCCTTTGACAACAAAAACAAGGCAGATAATTATTCTCCTCCTTCCCTGTCCATAAAACTCAAAAAAATTCCCTTCAAACTAACAGAAATCTTCTATTTTCCTCTTTTTTTCCCTACGGAGCCTCAACTTTTGGCGCATCGTGGCACAGCTCATCCACAGCTAAGCAGCTCAGGTTACTCCCCGTTGTCGCGTATTAATCAGTAGATCTCCTCCAACCTCCTTCTACGCTTCACATCCGAGCGAGAGACCACCTCACCAACCAACTGTACCAGCCTGCCCTTGTCTGTGACGCCAAATTTAGCAGCAGCCAGTCGTGCGGGCGCAATTACATATTCACAACATTTAGTGGAGCCCGCACACCGTGACGTCGGGACGTGTAGTTTAATTCATATTAGTCGATAATAAGCCCTACAGATGTGCATGTGCCGTGAAGAACTACAACTTCCCGACACCTACGCAAAGCCCCCCCACCTCCCATAAAGCCAATGATGTGTGGTCTGAAGGAGGAGCGGTGATTAAACACAGCCAATGACGAGAAAAAAAGTGAGCACTGCGCCGCATCCTGCTGTCTGTCATCCACACGCTGTCCAATCACATCCCGACAAGATGCGAGTTATTCGGACCCCCACGTGGGGGGTTCATTCTGGAGAAAATGCTGTGACAGGGATTGATCTGAAAACTATCTGTTGGCTTATGTTTTTTATAGACAATTTAAACCACAAGTGACCATATGGCCTGAAGATGCCTGATGGTGCTCCCCTTCCCCCCCTGTTGTTCTACTGAATCGCCCGTTTAATTGCTTGATATTCTGTCCACAGATTGCACCTGTAACCTGGCAATTAAATTCTCATTCAGCTTCCTCATCTCAGTTTGCTTGATTGGTATAAATCACTTAGAGCGCAGGAGGAAAGGAGGCTGTATTTACTCACATTCGAAGAATTATTGTTGCTGAAAGATGGCTTAAGGTTCCATGGTAATTATTTTATTCTGTGGAAAATACAGACATGAAATCCATGTGGTTAAAATATATTCACATAAAATGTTAGTGTTTGCTTTTAAGGATCATTATCTCTCTTTGTCATGCTCTAGAAGATATGATCAATAAAACAGTAAATTACCATATATAGCTTGTAGTAGTGACAAGTTCATTTTGTCACATTACAGCCACAAATGTCAAAGTGTTGAGATTTTATGCTATATAAACCCAAAGTGGTCAATACATAATGTGGGAGAATTCAAGTTTTCAAAATCAAAGAATTGGCAATCAAAGAAAAGTGTGGCATTCATTTAATTTAAGCCAGTCAAGCAGAACAACATTTTAATCACAATACCCAGACTTCTAGGTTATTCCCTTCCAGCTTTCAAGGGGTGACGTGCCTCAGAGTTTAGACAGGTGCACCATATCAGGTAGCTATGAAGCCTTGACGTTGCCGTCTCTAGTTGAATTCCCAACCATTAACTCTATGTGTTCTGTTTCACTCTCTCCCTTCTTCCAGTCAAGCTAGTGATGAGTCAAAGCCACTAAATTTTAAAATATCTTTAAAAATTGGAAGAAGCAATTTCGCATGCATTTTGGAGCTGTTTGCACAATGACATCCAAACCACTCAACTTTACCCTCATCTAACCATATATTATTCCTCCAACATTTCACTATAAAGTAAACTGTAAACAAGCGTCAACATGCTTTTACTTCAGTAGTGGAGTTTTGTGCAGGGAGTGTGCATTGAAATTGAGCAACCTACTATTTTACAGGGACAAACCTGTACCTGCTGTTAGGTAGCAGGTCAAAGAGCTTTCAGGAGCTCTCTGACCACTACTTTTTATTATTCTTTGGCTTCTCAATCATAAATCTAATGTTGTTGGTTTATCAACTACATTGAGAAGTAGTTGTTTCCACTTTTAGATTATGGCTCCAACATTGAAACACTGAGAAGTTTAGAAATGCAGTGGTAATTGCTGTCTTTAGTATGTATTGCAACACTAAGATGTTTTTGTTTTTTTTGTTGTTTTTTTGTGAAGTTGTCTTGAAGTCAATACTTTGATAATGAGAAAACCTTTTATAGACCATCAGGTAATATTAAACCAGCTGATATTAGTAGGACTTCACAGGTGAAATGCCTACTAAATACAGCATTTAACAGGTTTCAGCACATGTACCGTCCAATTTCCTTAGATATAAATTCTCAGACATTGCAAGAATGGAAAAATAAAATTATTTTTACTTTGAGGAGATTTAGAGAAAATGAGTTTCATGAGACTGTATAAGGATTTTTTTGGCACGAGAAGCCTTTATTTGACAGTGAGTTAACATTAAAGTGGGTTATGAGAGAGAGGGAAGACATGTGACAAAGGTCAACGGACCAGGACTGAAACCTGTGACGGCCACAGAGAACTCAGATCTCTGCACACAAGTCACGCACTTTACCACTACGCCATCACTTTGCCCAAATCGCCTTCGTGTTTTATGACACTTAAAAGAATTATTAAGTTCATGCTGCAATTTTGTAACATAATCAGCTACATGATGCTTTAATAGGGGCTTTGTCAAACCATCCAAGTGTTATTGTACTGCTTTATATGGGTTTTTGTCAAAAGTTTGTGCAAGCTTAAAACATAACAATGAAATATGAGTTGGAGAAGGAAGAATAAAAACACACTTTACTGCACATTTTGCTGCGTTTTGCCTTCCGAGTGCTACAATCCAATTAGGGTTGCTGAGTAAGGTGAAATATTACAACCAGGACACTTACAGCTTCCTCATTCACTCACAGGAAGTGAGTGTATCTAGTAAGTCCGCTTGCATTTGTGGCTTTTACTTTATGCTCAGTGTGTGGAGATGAAAGACAGGGCTGCTGGGTCAGCAACTTTCATAAATGCTACCGTCAGTCATTTAGAAGAACTAAATAAGTGCAAAATTCAAATCTAAATCTTTTTTTGCACTGAACTTTATTTCTTTCACTAGATTAATTTCTTATGAAACAAGACCCATGAAAATACTGCATACTATGTTTCACCATTTTTTTTCCTTGCATCCACACAAGCATACAAATTGTAATCCACAATATGACTCCACATCAATCCTACCTCCATCTCTCTGTCCTCTCTGTTGTCTCTGCCTCTCCCTCATACATACACAGCATTGTACACACATACACACATCGCTGCAGCCATTCAAATACACATCTCTATCTACCACTCATACAAACTAATATCTCAGGTAAGCACAGGGCCTAAAGTGACCTGCTGTCGCGGTGCGTGAATCCACTAAGGCTGCGAAAAGGTAATATTGCGCCCTCCCTCATTCCCCTTCAAGGGCTGAGGCTTGGACGAGCAGAGGAGGTGCAGAGGTGAGGGAGGGGGCAGGTGAGGAGGAATAAACAGATTTATTTGCCTGCGCCCCACTCTGATTATTTTGCCCCTGCCTTTTGTTCCAGACCTTATGAAACCCAAATGTCAAGTGAGGCGAGGGCCTCATATCGAGTCCTGTCAATCACGGCCCTCTGTGCTCCTGAAGCTCTGATGCTGGATTATTGGCTTCAACACGAGAGCTGCCGGCGCTGCCTGGCACGCAGACGATTCGACAGACCCGAGTGTTTTTTTTCCTTTTGTTTTTTTTTGTGTTTTTTTTCTAAAGAGGAACTTCATTTGGCAGCTGATGCGCAGGTGATTGCAAGGGAGCGGATTCTGCGAATAGATGGAAAGCGAGCTGGATGTGTGCGTGTGTCTGTAAGAGAAGTGCACAGTGCCTTATCGAGGGAGAGGAGGATGAAGAGGGAGGAACCATGCTTGACATGGGTTTGGTGGAGAGCTGGTGGTGAGGACTCAGAACCTGGACATTTTGTTTAATGTTGGCATCTGTACTTTTACCCGAATCTTCACTTCGGTAACCTTCACAGAGGTCATTGTTAGCGGTATAGTCTCATCTATAATACCATATTGCCATTCATCATATTTATTTTATTTTAGCTACATTATTGTAGCTAAAATACAATTAGCTACAATTAGCTTTTGAGTTACTTATTTTATTTTCTGCCAAGTATCTGGTCTTTTTGGGGATTTTTTTAGAGGTCTTGATTAAACATTTTCCAGACTTTCTGAAGGTGTTTCACAGTTTTCTTTGATCATTAGGACTCCTTTCCCACTAACTGTTGATGTTGGTGTTATATTGTTCATAAAAAACCCATACCTTTGACCGACAGCAGCGAATTTTTTCTTTTCTCACCTTCTGGTTTTGCTTTTCATGTCACAGATAAATTATTGGTAAAATAAGTCTGATGGCTGTTGTGGTTGCCTGAGATGGAAAACTTAATATGTGCGGGACTTTGGTCATGTATGGTGCTTAAAAAAAAAAAAGCTGGATATTGTCTTTTCAAAAAGGGCCAGGACGCATTACCTTGAGCAAGAGTCTTCTTTCTCTGATGAAGTAAGTATGAGCAAGACTCAGCTGGATATTGTCTTTTCAAACGATCTCAGACCTGAAAAGGTTAAAAAGAGTCTTCTTTATCTGATGAAGTAAGTATGAGCAAAAGTATTATCAGATTCCAGAAACCTTTTGAGGCTCAACTGTAAAGTAGTATTAAACAGTTTATGTTTAACAAATTTATCATGCAGGACGATAAACTCTCTAAACCAGAAACCTTGGATTTAGAAACAGGAAGTAAACAATTATCAGGTGGAAATAGTTTCCAGAGCAAAGTATTGCACCAAGAAACAGATCACAGCAAACCTAGATCTTTTGAGGCTCAACTGTAAAGTAGTATTAAACAGTTTGTCCATTTACCCGGGTTTTGTTTCAACACTGACCTTTTGTGAAGGTAACTGTATACACAGGAAACCGGAGTCAATGACGTTACTGGGCACAGATCCGTCTGTGGAGGGGCAAGTAGCTTGGCTTGATTCTTTTTTGACCAACCTGCCCGGGTTATACACAACATAGGCAGGCAAAACAAAACCAAGATCGGTAGTCCAGGTACATGAGGCAAGGTTCAGAGCAAAGATGAGAGTCACTCATTAAACAGGCGATGAGCAAGCAGAGGTCAAGCAGGAGCACAAATGACAGGACCACTCAAATGCTGCAACAGGAGTTACAACAGAGAGTCTCATCCTCTGTGGTGAGGAACAGGTGCTTAAACAGGCAGACGCACAGGTGAGAGCAATGAACCAACCAGCAGGAGCTTGGCAGTAAGCAGATGAACAACATGAATCATTGCAAGGAACAGGAAATAGAAAACAAATTAATCATGATAGATGTTAATATTTGTTTGATGAAACATGTTGTGCGAAAGAACAAATTGGGCAAGGCAAATATTTCTGTACAACTACTTCCATATGTTCATTTTATAAGTCGTGTGGTCACATAAACACTCCTAAACCCAGGGGAACAACCAGTGAGCGACAAAGAACAAAATACTTCTCATCTTTCTTTTGTTCAGTCTGTGACATGTACTGGACAACATCACAATTTAATAGAAAAAAATATCATATTTTACAATCAGAAAGAAACTGTTTTAACTGTATTTTAGCTTATGTATGAATTAAAGATGTGAATTTATGACACTGTTCATCTGCGTCATGCATCTACCGGTACTCACAAAACACTCTTTAATGTTGCATATTATCTAATCACATGTTACATATTATCTGCCACGGTCAGACATAATGGTTGTGTTGAAAATGAATCTGATTGTCTCAAGGAAAAAAAAATGTTCAAAGATTTAACAAAACTAAAAACTACTGAGAAGACTGTGAGAACATCTAGTTCCTGTCGGATCAGACTTGAGGTTTATTATGAATTTTCAGTTGTAGTTCACCATAAAGTGTAATTCATCAGTTCTTATATTCTCAGACATCCTAATTTGAATTATTTTAACAGTAAGCAAAAACAAAATGAGTTCAGTAAACATTAGACATTTGGAAGGTATCTTTACATCCAAGTCAGCACATTTTATTTTTATGATCACAAATTATCTTGAAACTAGAATTATAAGAATAGCCCTGATATTAAAAATATGCATCTGTCATTTTTGTGTTGGGGTTTCAATGTCGAGCTAATCTCACTTCAGTGAGCATTAACCATTGGATCGTGATGTTAAATCTCTCATCTTTACAGCAAGCTGCGTCTAAATCCCCTGTGGTTGCCCCTTTAACACGTCATTAATCCCCAGTGGCCAGCTCTTTGAACGGTGGAGCTTGTGTGAGGGGATAACCAGGCCTCCTCAGACACAGAGACAGAAAGGAGGAGGCAGAGACGAGCTGGATTTACACCGCAACCAGCAGGTTAATCCTGCCTCCACACAGAGACAGACTGTGAGGATGCAGTGTGTGCAGGCGTGTGGGTGTGTGTGTGTGCGTGTGGATGCGTGTGTGTGTGTGTGTTGGGAGGGTGTCTGTGAAGATGTGTGTGTGTTTTTATTGGAGACAGTTAAAGATTGCCTCTGTCTCACTAACGACTTGGGGGGGAACATCAGCATCTGGTGCTCAAAGTCATCCAGTCCCCCCTAAAGGAACGTACAAACTGCTGCCATTTCTTTATTATATTACAAATGGAAAGATGCAAGAGCAGGGATGATAAAAAAAAAAAAAGAAATTGCATGGAGCAAAAGGATGACAAACCAAGATGCTCAAAATAGAAAAAAAAAATTTATGGACCTTGATGAGGAGCAATTACCAGCGAAGCAGTGACAATGAAAGTCAAAATCTTGAGGGGCTAAACAATGAAAAAAGCTTCTCAAAGCTGCACCAACCTGAAACACGTGTTTTACTGCAGGAGTAGAGACAGGGTTTCTGTATTTATTTACTTAAAATGTTTTACTGTTGTTAAAATCAAACCATATAACAATGAACATCCATCCTTCCATTTTCTGTTCACCCTTGTCCCTATTGGGGTTGGAAGGGTTGCTGGTGCCAATCTCCAGCTACGTTCTTGGCGAGAGGCAGGGTCACCCTGGACAGGTCACCAGTCTGTTGCAGACAATGAACATCACTTTCTCTATTTGAAAGGTAAATGCATACATTTTTCCCTGCTCAGAAAAGCACTTCTCTTAAGAATGGTTCTCACAAATAGTTGAAACCTAACATTTACATGTAAAATAAAATAACTTTTCTCACTGTCAGAACTAAATATTGTCTTGTATTCAGTCAAGGTCATCAAAATGATTTATATTTGCTAAATGCCATAATAATATATATTTTTTTCTTTTTATTCAAATTCAGAATTGCTTTCATCACTGTTTGCTAGAATTGCCTTTAAATTGCATGTTTTGGGTTTCCTTTCACATGCATTTTGGAATACTGGGCCATTCCTCCAGACAGAACTGATGTAACTGATGTATGAGTAATGAAGAATTACTCATAAACATCTTTCCTATTCTGCCCCAAATATTTTGACATCAGGGTTTTGTGATGACCACTCCAGTACAGTTTGTTGTGCTTCAGCTATTTTGTAACTAATTTGTTGATATGTTGTGGACACCGTTCATTTAGAAGGTAAACTTCCTGTCTGATGTCTTGTGTCATTTAGTCTGCAGAGAAGTATCTGTTCCCCTTCTTGATATCGAGCCTAAGTCAGACTATTTCAACAGAGCTACATTCAAGGTTTGATTGATCAGACGTTTGTTGCCATATTCTTTGCAGAAATGCAACTGGATAACAGTGTTACTATTTTGCTTCCACTATCCAGTTGTCATACATGCAGAAGGCATGGATACTTTTGAGCAACGTTTATCTGAGCAGTGAGGAATTATGTACATTTATAGGATTCTTTGCTAAGTAACTAATACTAATGAAATGGATAAAAATACTTGGATGCACGCAATTGCATTGTCCACTGAGAGTTAGGTTTTTTTATAATGAGAATGAAATCATGATCATAACTATGCAATTCAAAATTGGATGGAAGAATACCAGAAATTGCCTGAAGAGGTGTAGCTTTGACTTGATGACACTAACAAATATTTTGTAAAACTCAGATTTTCTGCTGGATCTGCTCCTTTCATTTAAATCACATTAATGGGTTTTTTGGTGAAGAAAAAGGGAGATTTCCAAAGTGGAGATTTTTAAAAACAATGTGTAAGACGTAGGCATATTCAGAGATTATCAGAAACCGTGACGTGGAGTCACATTTTGCACATGCCCATTATGAAATTCTTAGTAGGTTACCACAACAACAGTGGAACAATCTTATTTTCCACATTTCTTTCTTCCTCCCTCTGTTTCCATTAAACCTCAGAACTAAGTACAAGAAGTTAATGACTAAGGACAAAGGAGGAAAACAGTGTAAAAAAAAACCATGCTGCATCTGTTTTGAACAAATTTTTAGCGCATCCACTGCTTCAGCCATGCTTAGATCACTTTCTTTTGAATATCCATACTGACACCATAAATGTTACTCCCTGCAACTAAAGCAGCTACTGATATGATAGAGTTTTGACCGGAAGCACAGAGTTACATGATATCAGTTTATGAAATATCTGTAGAGGTGTAGTCTGGAACTTAGAACCTACTGCGAGGGAATGGCAGGACCAGAATTAATATTGCAAAAGAGACTCAAATTCTAGGAGAATTAAGCAACAACCTGAACAAATATAAAACACAGTAATTAACTAAATCCAAACCAAGTAGTAACACTGTCACAATGGTCTTCCTAGCTTAAATTCAACTTGAATCCCTAAGACCACATGGAACTGAGATCAAGTAATTATTGTGCAGTTTAAAGTATCACATTCACAAGGCTGCAGGGAGGCTGATAACTTTTCTTCCACATATAAAAAGTCCTTTCTTTTGTCTGCTGCACCGAAGAGCCTCAGACTGGCGGATGGACTTTTAACATTCTGTCTCCTCTTCAGTCTAAAAGACTAATCAGGCACTCTGCAGGGCTCTGGATGCTAACCAGGACTAATTCTGCCTCCTGCTGGCTGGTGACACACACTGGGACAGCCATGATTGGCTGTTACACACTGGGGGGTACACCTCTGATTGTCTGCTTAGCATATTTTCTCCCCTTATTCTGATGGCACATACGTGCTCTTATCCTCATTGCAAATTGCAGTACAAAAGAAAGCAGGCCTGTTATGGGCGGTGTGCTTGTGTGGACGCTGCTCTGCACGCTGTGAGAATGAGTTGGAAAACAAAATCCAAGCTAAATGTCCTCCCTCCATTTTCTTTATTTCTTTTATTGTGGCTCCTCTCCCTTTTTCCCCCTTTTTTCTCCCTTTTCCACAGCAGCACAGATCAGACGAAATGTCACCTCTACAAACTGCCGCGAGCTAATTAGCTGTTAGCCATGTTTGTGTTCTTGACTGATGACAGGATCATTTACTCTGGTCTCCAGCTGGCTCTGTTTGTCGGAGCCATCTCATTAACATGGCAAATTAGTCCCGCTCAGTCAGGGGCCCTGCCTGCACCCAATGAGAAAGGACTGGAATGCAAATCAATCAGGAGGGTGGAGAAATGGAAACCACAAAGTGACGTTTGAGGAGAAGAACGAGAGATGATGTGCTAACTGAAAAAAAAAATAGAAACAAAACAAAAAAAAATTAAAGTCGACTTGTTTACTGAAATTAGAGAGAGGAGAAGCAAGTTGGAGTCACTTTGAAGAGGATGATGTGTTGCTCTAAATGTGATGTGGTAAGTGCCAGAAAATCAAGTGTAAGTGGTTGAATCTTTGCTCTAAATTTGGGTGTTTGATTCTTCGAAAAGCTGAGCTTCCGTTCCCATTTTAAAATCAGCTTTAATCAACAGCAGCTTTTAATCAAATCAGTGCAAGGTCAACCAAGTGTTGTACATCTCTGAATCAGAATAAAAAAATAGCAATGATTGAACAAGATCTGACATGACAACAAACAAGACTACCCACCTTTTTATTTTGTTAATCCAATCACAATTCTAAATTTATACTCTGTTTTTTTTTTTGTTTGTTTGTTTTTTTTTTTCATTTCTGATCAGGCAGCTTCCTAAATAAAACAGCCTCCGTACTCTGGAAAAGTATTCATTCCCCTTAGACTCCTCTACATTATAACCACAAACATCAATGTATTACATCTGGGTTTGCTACTGCATTCCTCGTTTCTAATTAAAAACTAAATCAACAGGCAGAGACAAGGGAGCATTTATTGGAGAAAGAGCTGAGAGTCCAATTGTGACTCTAGAGGAGTTGCAGAGCTCCACAGCTCAGGTGGAACACTATCGGCAGGAGAACGTTAGTTTTGCAGCCCTAGTTTAGATCAAAGAATATATGTAACAGTGGCTCAGTCAAAATACAAAAATTTAATTTAGGATAGATGCAGAGACTTAAAATTCAATATTCACAGATTCTATTTACCCACATTGGGAAAATTGTGGTCTCTAGATGTTCAAAAGTGGCAAAGAAAAAAACCAAAAATTTTCATACTGTGCTTGGTGAAAATTACATTCACAAAAACTGATACAAATGGATGCTATGCCACACTTATCAGATTTTTATTTACCAATGCATCCTTGTCCTTCCACTTCACATTGGCATGCAACTGTCTGTTGGACAATAACATGAAATCCCAACAAAATACGTCAGAGTTTGTGTTTGTAAATTGACAACACATGGAAAATTCAAAGGGTATAACTGTATTAAAGCTCTGTACATATTTTTGGTAAATCCTAGCTGTGCTTTTTGTCCAGCACAAAGCAGTAAAGGACTGAGCCACGGGAGTTTATATTGATGTTGTTTGAGGTGCAGAAGGTCTCTGTCTCACGCTGTCTTTTTTCTGTGTGTTTTACTCCTTCAAGTCAATCTCTGAACCTGCTGCTGTTTCTGGTTTCATTTGTCGACAGGCCTGGCAGCAAGAAGGGAGGGAGGTAAGGAGGAGGGAGCAGTAATGTAAGAAAATTGGAGGATTAGACGGCGAGCCCTCTTCCTGTCTGGTACAACCCGCCCACCCCCTCAGCTCCACCACTGCCACTACCACCTCCTCCGCCTCCTTACCGTGCCTCCATCCAACCCTCAGACTATAATAACATAACCTGCCAGACTGACAAGCAGCCCTCCTCCCGTCTCCTCTCTCCTTTATCCCTAACAGATCTGTCATACCTCTTCATTCTCCCAGACTTCATTTTCTACCCTTTTTCTCAGGTCTGAAACCAGGACTTCTTCTCTCTTAACTAAATCTTTTTTATTTAAAAGCAGACTAGCAGTCTTTTTCTATTTCAATCCCCCTCATACTATCAATTACTTTGCCTCTTGCCATTATCTTCATCTTCTCTAATCTTGCTTTAAAGGCATCTGAGATATATAGCGCTGACTACATTTGTAAGCAACCCTGGTAAAGATGTGTAAAAAGCATTGAAATGAGTTATTAACAGCAGCAGCACATTCTCATTCTGAATATTTCAAACATCTATTAATTTGAGTACATGCATTTAAATTAATATATTATTTCTAACAATTTTATCTGTAGCAGAAATGTTAATCTTTGTAAAATAAAAGTAACTGAACCATTTCTTAAATTTATACTTTGCTTTTAAAGTTGGATAAAAATTTCTGAGAACATCTCATTTGTATTTTGTGACTGGCAACAAGTAACATGTTGGTTTTTTATGTTGTTGTTTTATGATTTTTATGTTTGTTTTTCTTTAACATTTTAAGGGTTTATTTTTCAGCATTTGCTCTGTTGTTTTCTTTATAAAGTTTATTTTTCTTCCCGCCGTTGTGAGTGAGTAAAGGATTAGTAAAGGTAAAGGAACTAAAAAATCTCCAACGCACACTGTTAGAGAGTAGCATCTTGGGGGTCACAGTGTTTCCATGACAACCATAAGATGCTTTCCACAAGTCAACCAGTGTGGGCAGGTATAAGTTTTTTCTGCCCAACCATAAGAAATGTAGTCATGTGGAGTTTACAAAACTCTAGTGGAACCTTAAACTGGACTATGTTCATCATTAAGGTCTTAATACTCAGTTCTGATTTTAAGTTCCAATTTCTTTGCAGAGTTGCTCAAATTCTAAGTTAATTGCAGCTGTCATCAGACTCCAGTGTCAACAGTCCAAGCCAAGAAGAAAATATCACAGGCAGCAGATTCAAAGCGTCAACATGTTAAAGATGTTGTGCAATTGGAGCCAAAAGGATAAGGCTTGCTCCATCTTTTCTGTCTGCGTTGTTCACATTCAAACTTGCCTTTGGTAATAAATTAGAATCTGTCACAATTCAATGATGTAAATTCAGACTGATGACCATTTAGACAGATGTTGATTTTGAAAAATCAGATATCTTATATATTATCACATATAAAAGCAGATTTGTGCTTTCTTGAATGTCATAAAAACCAGATATTGGTCAGAAATGGGTATAAAACAATCCGTGCAATAAAATAATAAACATATGGAATAGAACTTTATGCTCATTATTCTGCATGGTGGAAGATCTGTAATGTATTAGCTTTGGCCTTGAAAATCTTGTTTAGAGTGCAAGGCACCAAACTAGTTTTTGTTTACTTATTATTTGATTGGGTCAGATACAAAATAACATAGACAAACTGAGTGAAACAGCACTGGCATGCCTGTTTCATGGTGGTTACAGCATGAGCTAATTTGTGCCACTTGTCCCTCTTTTTATTGATATAATAGGGGATTTTGAATAGCAATCATTTGACCTCAGCCAGAAATGTAACGATGAGAAAATTACCAGTTTTTTCAGCTAAATAGTTGCCCAAAGAAGTAACCCATTAGATCCATAAATACTTCACCAAAGACAATAATCATGGCCATACCTGCTTCTAGTCTGAACATATTTTAGTAAGCTGAAGAGAAAACAATCTGGGGAGCAACAATGAATGGTCAAAGATCCCTTGGTTTGGTTGCACCAACTCCAAAATTAAAGATAGAATTTTTCACAATTTTACAGGAAGATTATGCCGATGTCATAAAACAATCATTTATTTTAATCCTTTTTGTACATATCTGCCACGCTGGCAACAAATTTGTCTGTGTCTGGATTTAGTGGTGAGATTTTCGCTGCTGAGCAGCAGGTAGGGAGGTAGTGACGGCAGAAAGTGGAGGCTGAGCAATGAGAGAGAGTCGCAGAGTGTATGTACAGAGGTCTGAAAGGGCCTAAATGGATCTGCGATTGGGCTCTCCGAGGTCGTCATCAGCCCAGATTGGAGGCCATTAGGGCCTATTTAAAAAAATTACTTCCAGGATGCAATCAAAAACCCTGATAGGTAATCAATGGCAACTAGATCAGGGCACAAAGGCAGTCCATGTGTCTCAATCAGCCACCATTCAACGGGACAGGGAGATCAGTCCCCCGGCCGCATACAGCATTCAGCTGTAATGCATGCATGTGCACTCGAGTTGCCTGTAAGATACAGTCAGGAGTAGCTCAAACACATGCATGCCTTCGTGCACATGGAAGCAGGAAGCTAAGCAAGGTCTTTAGGTATCGACGGAGTGCCTACAAGAAGGCTGTAAGCTGATCTGCAGATGTTTTCCTGCTCTGCTCAGAGACAGTGATTTATCAGGAGGCACGTCATGCCTCCAACACCACCCCCTGAGCTTTAAAAGAAGAATTACAGGACATAAAGGAGAGAGGGATGAAGAGGGCGAGGGAGAAAACGGGAGCAGAGGGATGAGTGGAGAGGAGGGAGGAGTAATGGGGGAATAAGTAAGAGCGAAGGAGGGGAGAAGGCTGTGGACAGACAGCTTGATTTATTAGACCTTCTAGTTAACAGGCCTTCTACACGGACACGTAGAGTACACACACCCATACACTCCCCCGCATATCCCCCCACACACACACACACGCACACACACATAGAGAGAGAGAGAAAACCCAGAGAGAGTGATGAGATGGGAGAGGTCGGTAATGCTGCTCAATGATGCGTGCGCCGTTTAGTTCAGAATGAGCGCTCCCGTCTCTCCATCCATGCAGGCTCGCAATATGCCCCAGCAGGCAGAAAAAAAAGGGAGACGGAGAGAGGGAAAAAAAAGAAAAAACAGGGAGAAAATGCACCAAGGCCACAAATTGGGTCAATATGCATGCTTCATAAACAGAGCAGAACCCCCTCGAAGCCGGGCCGGCATGCTGAGCGAGGGGAAATTAGCACCTGGATCCAAAAAAACATGGAGGGACCTTTGGGTGCATGCAAACAAGCACGCATACAGGTACAAACAGAGACAGATGCTGGAGAATGCGCAATAACTCGATTTATTAGGTTATATACACCACCGCATATAAATGGAGAGACACATATACCAATAGGAACAATAATAGTCCTGACATGATAAAACACCATCAAGAAGGGGATATGAAACACAGCGTGCTACCTTGCAATAAGATTACAGCCTATCAGTCCTCAGTAGATTTGCCAGCGGGAGTCCCCAAAATAATAAAATCAGATTAAAGGACAATCATATTTATTTCTAGTATATACAATATATCAAGGTTACTCAGTAGCTCTTATTATGATAGGCTGTGCGCAGGCAAGCCTCTGTGTACTCTCCTCCCTCTAAGTTGACATTAGGCTCTGTTTAATGAGCTTCAGGTGTCAAGGAGACGGGAATGTAACAGGATGTGTTGGCAAGGCTTATTGATTTATTGTTTTTCAAAGAAGTTTTTCTACTTTTGTTATTGCCTTGCTGTCACCGGTAATGTCATTTCGAAATCATTTCAGGTGAATAAAAGTTGAGGGACGGTGCGTAAACGTGTCTGCAGCTGGAAAGGAAAAAAATATTGGAAAATAAGAAGACGGGGGAGAAGTTAATGACTTTAGACACAGAAGTCGCTGGCGTGTGAAGATATGGAAATATTCTATGTTGTGATAAAAATTGGTTTTTACCTCTTTCACTGCTACCACTCCTGCTAATATAAATTCTCACATGTATAAAGAATAACAAATCATAACTGCTAAAGAAAAAAATAACACTACTTTTCTGTAGTGTCATGAAGAATTAAGCAACCCTATTTACTGATTTCTTCTACATTTGCTTCTAAAACATTCCCTAAATGTTTTAGATCATAACACAAATTTTAATACCAGACCAAGACACCTTGAGTAATGTATTTATCAAATGATAAAACAACAAGTGGCAAAAAGCTAGCTAGTCCTGGAAAAATAAAAGAAGAAGGAACAAATACTTTCTACAAAATTATGTATGCTGTTGGATACAGCTTATCTGCCATAGGTCAGTTTTTATTGGCGTGCAATTTTAGCTGTGAAACAGAAATGGATTCATATAATCACTGAAGGGTTTTTATGCTTTTCACAGTAAAATGAATTGTTAGGACGTTATGTGAGAAATCTGAAACAAAATAGGAACAGAATATGGAATGACTACACATACACTAACTCTGTTACCCACAATTGCATATGCTTCTGCACAAAAAACAGTGTGAAACATTAACCAAGATTTTTTTGTCTAAATTAGTAGAAAAATATTTCTATATATACTACATCTAAGAAGAGTTTGAACTTAATTGCACCCAGAGACTTTGATACCTGATACCTGACATCTGACTTCTGTCTCTTCATATACATTCTAGCTGAATAAAGCATTTCACCCATCTGCTCCAAGCTCGTTTTATGCCTATGCAACCTGGTGTTTGTCCGCTTTTCCCATCATGTCCAGGTAAAGCAACTGTCCAAACAATACTTGCATTACTGGATGAGATATGCTGTTTTGATAGGTTGACAATACAAAGAGATTTAAAAGCCCAATCGGATTAAACTCACTACCCCAGACAGACACTCAATTCCTGTGCAACGTTTAATAGCAGATTTAAAACGCAATGAGCTCCTTGCAGCTGAAGCTGTAAGGAGCTCTGTAACTCCAGAGTTACAGAGTTGCAAAGAAATCAGTAATTTAAGTTTGATTCAAATTGGTTTTGGTGTTTCCTTTTTTCTGTTTAGAATAAAATTTCAAGGTTTATCTTTCAAATCCAAAGGTATTGTTAATTTCACATTCGGAGAAATCTACATCCTCCACCTATTTGAGCATAAGAAAATTGCAACTGCGCCCAATCATTATCAAACAACAGCCTCAGAGGTATAAATGTGAAGCTCTGGCTTTTCAGTGGTCCTCTTGCCCACATGACTAGATGTCCCCTTTTCTCTGCTTAAATGCCAAACAATTATGAGAGGCTCCAGGTTTGGCAGGCCAAGATAGCTGGATGTTGTTGAGGAAGTGAGATTGCATGAGTGAGCACATAAGCATTTATTGTGTGTGTCTGTGCGTGCGTGCGTCCGTTGTGTGAACAGAGAAGTCATCTTATTTACCCACCTTGGTGTAAGGGGTGGTGATTGCCCGCCCAGCTAAATGCCATGCAAATGCTGCTGCTGCCGTCAAGCTGCCAATCACGCCGGCCTTGGCATTCACGGCATGCCACCGGAGCATTTACAGCGTCTGTGATCTTTACTAAATGAGAAATAACCCTACCCTGTCCAAGCCGGCCACGGCGTTTAAACAGCAAAATCCCCATATTCCCATTGGAAAAAAAAAATTTCTGTGAAGTGAAGACATCGCATTGTGTCAGAGGAATGATAAAGAAAACAAAGCTGATGGAGGGGATGTGGTCGGATGCGTGGGTGGTAAAGGAGGTGTCACACTCCCATAGTACAGCCTCATTATGATGATGTGATTTGCAGGAATGTCAGCAGCGGCTCTCGTCACTAATACCAGCTCCCCTGAGCCACAAAACAGCGCTTTATTAAACTTTATGAAAGGCTTAGCTGGCCAATTTATGAGCCTGCCTGCTGTGGACATGAGCGTGAAGAGACAGAGGAAACACTGCAGCAGCACATCAGATGAGATTACACAGAACAAAAAGTTTTACCCCTGACAGTACTTTCCCCATCACTTTAATCAGATATTCAAACACAAGCTGTTGTGTCAGGCAACTTTTTAACAAGGAAAGGCAAAAATGCTAAAAGCAAAAACAATCAAATCCAACACCACTAATAGGTAGAGTGTGTATGGATTAATTTATGGAAAACATGAATGTGATCAAATTTTATGGGGCTGTTTTGTTCTATTCTATTGTTGACTAAGTAACATTTTAAATTATTTTAGGAAACACAGGACTTGTGTTCTGGAAGTACTCGAGCCAAAAATGTTTTCAGTGTTCCAATTTTCAGCTGTGTCACTTTATTTATAAAAAAAAATGCAGTTTGGGCTTTATGCATGGCATCTCTCCTGGTTTCACTGAGTCTTTGTAACTGAATAATCCAACCTGAGTGTCAAATTTGACAAAAGTGTTCATTACAATAGTACAAATAGTCTATGCTTCTCATTGCGTATCCTTCCCCAACAAATCAGCAGGTGAGTTATTACTGTAAGTAAATAAAAACCTGCTACAGCAGTATATCTACCCCCCACAATGTCAACCCACCAAACTCTGTGTCTAAACAAACACATTTATGTTTGAATCAAGATGAACATACATGTTCATATTAATGCTGCAGAAGCAGTACATGTGAGTAAACAAAATAAAAATACAAAAATCTGACAAAGTTAACACTAAATGCTTTAGTTAGTGTTCCCTTTTCTTTGATATTTATTACTTACTGCTCTCACACTGTTTCTACACACTGTCTACACCTTATCTGAAGATGTTGTTGTATCTTCAGATAAGGTGTATTTAAATTTACTTTGAACTGAATGTTTAATGCTTTACATGCAGTCTGTGACACCTCTGAATTGTCAAATAATCATTAGCTCAATTAATGACAAGGATTAACCAGAAAGAAGGTCTGAAAAGCCTATTGTGTCAATCAGTCCAATAATTCAGTCTGTTGATTTATGCTAAGCTTCACGGGGGCAAACAGAGCATCAGCATAGTGTAGCATGAGAATAAAAAGCAATGCAGTCATTGCAGAATACATTAAATAAAAGTGCTGTACAAAAGCATTTTTTCCATAAAAGCTTCTTCTATAGTTTTTTTGTCACACACAAATACTTCAGATCCTGAAACTAATTACAATATCAAACAACTTGACTAAATACAAAACAAAAACAGTATTTAAATTATGATTTAATTTGTAGTGAAAATGGAAAAATACCAGGTAATACACATTATATTAACAATTAAATATGAAAGTTTGACCAAAAAACTCAAAAAAATTTATAGTGTCAGGATTTTTTCACAGCACCATGTTTTGTAGCAGTGGTGCCTCTGTGCAGTATATACTGTAGGATATACTTCAATGATGATGATCATGCAGCACAAAGTTTTGACTTCTCTAAAAACTCTAAGTTAGTTTCAGTTTGGCTGGAAATCAAACCAGAACCAGACGGCTTTAAAAAACAGGCAAGATCCAAGATAATAGAAAAGTCCGACAGGGATATTAAGCAAGTAGGAAACAGTTTTGAACAACATGACTGAGAGTTTCTGAGTGGAAAATGTTTTAACTTTGACTCTTTTTCATGTACCCTGCTTTCTTCATTGGCTAGATACATTTGTTTGGGTTTGATAAACATATTAAATTTAATTTAACTAACTTTGTTTTTGCATTAAATTTAATTTAACTAACTTTGTTTTTGCATTAAATTTAATTTAACTAACTTTGTTTTTGTTTAGCCCTTATATCTCATTATGTTATGTTCTTCATTTATAAGATTAAAAAGATTCCCCTTTAGCATAGTCAATAACAAAATATTAATTTAATTAATGTTATTAATACTAAAATATTAAATGACTCTCAAGATAATCATGATTAAAGTGAGCTGAATGCACAATTATCCTGAATAATTGTTAATTCCAGCAAGTAAATTGATTATTAGTTTATCTAACCTACAAGGTATTTTGGTATCTTTTTCAGTACTGTGCACTGGTGCTGCACAAAATCCTCCTCACAGTCATAATTAAACACCAAAACACCAAACGTAGCAGTGTGCACCTTGTTCAATCCGCTCCTGGTGGCAAAAAAAGCCTCATTAACTCCTCTGTCTTTGCTGACATTTTGTTATCGCACAGTGACAGCCACACACAGATAAACACATGCATTAAATATTCACAAAACTGTTTATATTGGCAGAGAGACAGCCAGGAAACGCATTAAACACACACACTACACACACTTACGAGGATGCACACGTGAACACAGATCCCCAGGCAGCAATTAGTTGGGCCTCATAAGAGTTCCCTCCCTCATCTCACTGAGCTGTAGGTGCAAATTAAATTTGTCTTAGAGGGCTGTCACTGGTCTCTCAACATACATGAACATGTCAGGGTCACACAGAGACAAAGGCAGGTGCTCTCATACTCATATACTGACTCCACAAGCCAAATACAATTACAGATTTTTTTTTTTTTTGTTCTTGTTAGTTTAGCAGTTATTGACTTCACTTCCAAATTGTGCTGCAATGAAAGGCTTATCCAAACAATATACACAAGTGACCAAGAAACTAAAGTTAATTTGGATCCACAGTAAAGTTTAACAGTTTGTTCAGAAACATGTCTTTGTCATTAGAAAATAAATTTCATAAGAACAACAGGTGCAAACACAGAGAACAGTTTTAGTTTGTCCAGAGGAGTATAAGGACGTAAATCATTAAGATTATAAACTAATCAGGACTCAAGTCTATAAAAACAACCTAATAGAGGATTAGTGAAACATGTCAATGTATGATTTACTCATAATCATCCATCCATCCATTTTTTATTTCTTCTTCATCTTTGCAAGTTCCATAACTGGTGACTTCCTCGGTAGGTGAGAGTCAGCGTGTACCTGAACCGGTAGCAGCATAATCCCTCCATATATCAAATATTTTGCTTAAGTTATTGAAGAAGAAACTTGTATTAGTATACCAGACCCCTTGACCCTTTCCTTCATAAAGTGAATCATTCGTTGTCAATCATTTATTCAAGAACAGGCTGAAGAATGTACTGGTTTAGGCCGGAAACCCACACATTCCTAGAAGAACCTGAACTTTCTCCAGGTTCTTGTAGGGAATCTGGTGGTTTCCAAGGAGTTCTTACCAGCTGATCAAAAATGCATACTCCCAGGCCTCTTCCCAGTTTTACATGACTGGAGCAACTCCAAGAAGTGGCGCCCAATCTCCAAATTATCCCAAGTGACTCTTCTTTAGCAGAAGACAAGAAGATCTCCTCCAGATTCATAGAAGCCATATCTGACACAAAACGTTAGTAATTCTAAGACACCATTTCCTGAACTCTCACTCTGAAGCTTCTGTAATGCATTGGTGTGTCAAAAAACATGTTTTTGTCTAAGATACACCGCATATTTTTGCAATATGCATGTTGTAAAATTGGGTGTAAATTTTAGAACGTGCTCCTGGGTCAGATTAAAGTTTTGTGAAGACTGACCTATCTTCTCCGCTTTGTGATCTGTAGACCATTTTGGGCTGAGTGTTCAAAGCAGCATAGACAGCCTATATAAGACATTTCTTGTTAACTGCTTTCTTTAGTTAGATTATTGTAGTATCTTTTAAATCTCTTCAGTGGTGATTTATTGATAAGACAAGAAAAATAAAGTAGAAATACACTGCTACCCCAAACTTCCCATCATGTTTAGGTTCAGTTTCACTGGTCTAATTACTGTGTGACCAGCAGAATCAAGAAATCACTCAAACAGAATGTAAACACAACATGAAGTAAACAAAAAACACTGAGGAAAGCAACACATCATTACCCAGTCCCAAAAAATTTCTAGCCTGGACTTAATTGTGGTGAATACGATGGGGTGACCTTCAAAAGGCCGTTAAATTCTGCAGAGAGGATTGGCCCAAAATTTATCCACAGTAATACAAAAGACTGGCAGCAATTATTGCAAACATTTGCTCATAGTCTTTGCTACCAGCAATTACTTTTTAGACATAAAATCTGTTTGGTTTGGATAACCTTTTTGCTTAGTAAATTAAATCAGAATTAGAAAACCACTTTCTACAGACAGAATTTTGTAAAGTTATAACATTTGTTTGATAATTGGGAGAATGGAAGCTTAACCAAAAGGCTAAAATAAAAAACATCTCTAAAAGGTTAGATACCTTTCTCAATATGTTCTTATCTTCATTTTGCTTTGCCATCACTTAGTGTGTCGAGTAAATTTGCACTGCTGGATCCAGAGTGCGTAGTGAACATCCCTGCAGTATGTAATTTCTTTAACTTTTTAAAACAAATTAATCATCTTGTCCTGTCAGTGATTCAGCCAAATGCCCAATGAGGCCATGCCATAACACCCTCATATGAATCAAAACACAAGTGGTTCTGAGTGACTAAATGGCAAAATGACAATGTACTCTGACACCTAAATGAATGGCACTTTGCTGCTAATGAATGACAAGGCTAATTGCAGGAACGGCTTGTTGCTCTTTGGTTTAGATAAATACTCCAACAAGAGGAGTGCTTTAATTATCTCCAGCGTGTTTGTGCCGGAGCACCGTCGCCGCTGCTTCACTGGAGATGCCTGCTGAACGAGACAAGCTAATTAAGAGCGATTTCCCCGCTCCCCACTCATTAATAACACAACAGCAATTAAGAGGAGCTAGCGGAACATGGTGCATTGGGTGCTAACAAGATTAGCCTCATGGAGCATTGAGTTTACGATGAATAAAGACACACACACAGACACATGCGTACATGCGCACGCACACATATATACACGAAGGAAGAGATGGGAAGGAGATTCATCTGGGAGAGAAATGTATTAAAAGGTGTTACAGAGAAGAAGAGACATGATGAGGATACAAGAAACTGAGAAGATAGTGAAGAGAAATGAGACTATAATTGGACAAGAGGAACAGAGGCTGAAGAATGACCGAAAGCAAACGAAGTGAAATGGGAAAAGAAGGATGTGAGAAGTGCAAACTAGAAAACAGAATATGATGGAAGACCAAATGTAAAAATGCAAAGAAAAAAACTGTCCTTCTGATTCAAGCTCTTTTTTCATTTTTCAGTATTTTTCTTCTCATTGCTGAGTGGCCTTTAAATGAACTCTTGCATAAAGGACACTCAGGTTTCTGAGGGCACAGAATAATAGAAGAGGCTAGGAAGAGACTATTCAACTCTGACACTAACATGGTTTAATGAGAAAACTGACAGTGATAATAAATTCAGAAGCTAAAACAAAATAACAAGTGGTTAAATATCACACTCAGGCACAAGTCTGGTGATATAACTAAGATGAAAGAATCAAGAAACCAATTAAACCGACCACAATGACTCACATGGTCAAGAGGAAAAGACTTAATGGGATTTTCTTTGCAAAGTTATATTGAAAAGTAAATTTGACCTCAGAGATTGAAGAAGAGGTTAAACATCTTCCCAGTTTCAAGGTTTAGTTATGTTATCTGACTAGAACAATATTCAGCCTTTTACTATGTTAGCATAAAATTACCTTTTTGGCAACTTACGAAAAAATACGACATTAATCTTCTTAATGTCGTAAAGATTTCATTGATCATCAGATTTGAAAACTTCTATTAATCCTTCCACCCTGTAATTTTAACTGTAGAAAGTAATTTACTGGTTACATTCTATCCAGCACAGGAAGAAAGTTTTAATATCTTTTAGTCCGTTGTAATGGCATTTCCAAAGAACAGTTTTCCATCATTCAAAGCCTGTGGCAAGCCTGTGGGGGTTGGTAAAACTTTTGAACCTTTTGATCCAGGGATGTGTTTTTGTAACCCTTCACTTGCACAAAGGTGCAAACATAACCTGGTGTGTCTTTACTAAAGGCATAAATGTTTCACAATGAGCAGATTTTGCTTTAACACACTAAACAATCTGAAGAGTTGCAGCAGCACAGACGGATGACAAAGGTCCACCATTGTTATGTTATGCTGTGTACATTGTGGAGTGTGACTGAATGCACAAGCAGAAAATGAGATGACCAACTTGATTCATATTGTGTTTCTTAAAAGTTTTGATATGGAGCTTATTGTCAAATCTCTACTCAGGCATTTTCATGTAAAGAGATCAAAGGTCATACAGGATCAAACACGTTATAGTCTGTTACCTTTGTCTACGATGAATGAAAACCTTTTAATGGGTTTTTTGTCAAAATTGTTCGTTTGTTGGCCTGCAAACATTCCTGACATTTATAGAATTACACAGTACTACAGTTCTATGAAGCACTAATATCTTCTGTAACAGTAACAACTGATTATCTGAGTAAGTCAGCCATCTTGGCTCAAGGTTAGTCCTTTGAAATGTTGGCTTTAGGTCAAGACAATATTTGCACTGTTGTCTTGGCTTGCTTTGCATCTGGCATTGCCAATTTTGCTTTTATTGTGTTAAACTCTATAGCACCTGATTTAAATTTTACATTTACTAACATTTTTCTGTCTCACCACAGGTTTTTTCTTGATTGGTTCAGAAGGAAAGGGGTACAAATGGACATTGATGTATGTCACTTTGTTAATAAGACATACAACAATGTATTTCTATTCAGAGAGAAATGTTTTTCAGAATATAAAATATCAAAACCAGTCAAAGCTTAATATAGAAAAGTGAATTTTGCTTTCATGTTCAACATAAATCATGTCTGTTATCTGTCTTCACCCGTAAGAAATTGCGAAATTAAAACTAACCGACTATGTCAAAGATTAATCCTAACAGTGAAAAAAAACATTTATGTAAGTTGAAGGACAGAAAGACAGTCATTTCAAATTAAAAAGAAGTGCTGCACATTCATAAACTAGGAACCATATCTAATGGAAAGCTGTGACATCTTCTGAACAGAACAGGAAAACATCAGGACCAAGGATACATTGGTCCTGATGTGTATGATGTTCCTTTTAAAAGCTGCAGAATACTGTATCTATAGAAAACAGCTTCCAAGGCAGCATGAGCTGAATCTGTGTGGGTCCCTGGCTGCATAAAGAATGTCAGTCACGGTAACTTTTCGTGCTGCATGCATGGAGCTCTTGACATCAGACTCAATCAGCAGCACTAAAGCCTGCCTCTGCCTCCTGTGCCTCTGCCACCCTGCTTTGGAGTAGACTAATCTCCACTGCAGGATGTAGAGGAGTCATTTGATATTGTCTTCCCCGGTGTTTTTCATTATCACAGTCTTACTGCTGCTCGCCGGTGGCATTACCTCGACATTAATGGGCTTGACGGGCCGAGAATCACCACACAATCCTGTCACAACCTCCCATCTCTGCTTTAACTCCCGCTCGCATTTCAAAGCCTCTCAGCTCCTTCTTATCTTTCATCTTCTTTTTTTCTTGCTTTGAGGTGGATCTGCAACAGCATTGTGAACAACATTTCTGGGATTTTTCTTCTTTTTTATTTTTTAGTTAGGTTTCCTGGCAGAATAGAAAAGGCTGACATTAGAGTATGAAGAGCTGTGTGTTATTATTATAGACAGAATAATACATAGTTCCTTTAAAGGATTGCAAAGTATATTGCAGCACATGCAAATGTTAAAGAGCTAGTGAAATTACCTTTATGAAGGACTTTTTGAGTAATAGACAGATATTTTCCTGCAAATGACAGCCAAAAGAAGCATGGTTTCTTCTGCGTTTGCAGATATAGTATAAATGTTTTAATTACTGTTTGATTGCTATTGATCACTTTACTTCAAGCAGCTCAAATTTTTACTCTGCCTGTGATGTTACAGTTGTGAAAAAATAGGACACTCCCTATTCAGTTATTATTAAATGTTCAAATACTGATACTGTTATTCACCTCTGGAGAAGAAACTGACTTAATTGCACTTAAAGCAAAAATGTTAGCATTATTTTACTCCCTAAGCAACAGATTTCGGAAACTGCAATCTTAATAGTAAGTGCTGAAGTGCCCCTCACTTTTGCTGGTAGATGTTTGGGGGGGTTCTTGTTTAAACATCCTGTTTTAAGTCACTCCAGAACATTTTAGAGCGATGGAGATGACGGCTTGGACTTGGCCCAGGAATTTCCACTTTTGCATTCTCAGCCAGCCCTCAGTGGATTTATTGGTATGTTTTCAGTCATTATCGTGTTTCAGGGTCCAGCTTTGTTTTTGTTTTTTTCTTCTTTTAGAACCAACGTGTAAAATTTTCTTTCTTCTGATACTCTGTATGATTAATAGAACACATTACACTATTTTTGGCCAGGTCCTGCTGTTCTGGTGTCCAAATAATTCAGTTTTTGGACTAATTTATCCAAAGAAAATTATTCCAGCAGCATTCTCACAAACTTCAGTTTGACCTTAAGGCAGGTTTCCTCTTTGCAAATGTTTTCTGTTAAAAATTTAACTTGTACAGTTTGTTTCTGATTGCAGAATCACCTGAAATAGGTCATGCGAGGACAGCTTACAAGACTTTCTCTTTAACATCTTGCAATCCACTTTTAGGGTGAAGTTGATTTAAAGGCAACATCTAGGCATGTTGACACTTGTATTTCAAAACGTCTAATAATACTCCTTTCATAGACATGTGATGTGAAATGCTTATTTGTGATTCTTTCCATTTCAAGTAGGATTAAAAGTGGGTGAGTCTTAATTAATTCTTTATCAGAAAATACTTTTTTCTTTCAGTACAAGGTCTTTTCTACATCTTTTTAATTTTTGTGCATGATTTTTAGTATTGTTCAAACCTGTATTAAATATCTATGTTTCCAGGAACTAGAAAAGCAAACAAGCCTTCATTGAGAGTTTATATTTTTCACATGATTACAGTTGGTTGGTACGACTGATCTGTCTTTGCAGAAAACTTGTTTTTTCATCAAATTACATCTGGAAATTCGATGAATTTTCTCTTGTGCAGGTACCTGCGCTCACACTATAATTGTTGATTTCATTTTAATAAAACATTTTGTGCTTTAACTGAGTGTTCATTGTATTTTTTATCTTTTTTGATAAGCTTTCTGTGATTGTTAGGGGGAGTAACAGCATAAAAGCCACAGTTTTATTTCAAAATAAAGGTTCCTTATTTTACAACTGCAGAACACCAATAAGCCAAAACTGTTCAGCCTTTAGTCTTTCTTTTAATATTCAAAGAATTATTTTTTTTTTTCATTTCGCGGTAAAGCCAGTTCAAATTAAAGGTTGTCTTAGAAAAAGGAAATCTTTTTAGATGACATACTCAGAATGCCAACAGCCTTAAAGCCTACAGAGATCTGCCAGCAAATCAGCAGACAAGGGATTCATAAGTTCCCCGATGACCAAAACGAGCAAAATGAAAGAACGAGACTCACAAACACATTTCAGCATACAATTTAGGATAACCGTGACATAAGCTTCAGAATATTTCAGAAAACTAGGATGCAGGATGTTTTTTAACGCAAAGATTTCAGGCATTAAGCGATATGTGCCTGCAGTGGAACATGTCAGCCGTTCAGTACACAAAGCTTCACACAGCAGGACCAACATCTCTCTCCCTCATGATCCACAGTCAACAGCAGCAGCCAGCCTTTTCTCCCCTGCTTTTGGTATTGATATTTGCTAACAGCCAAAATTACTTTTTGGAAAGCATCATCTGGGATGTTATATAAAATAATAACTGCTGGATCAACTTTACCTTGTGTTTTATTACATCTTAAAATGAAAGTAAGAAAATGGAAACTTTTTTTCTTACATCTCCTCAGGTCACCGGCTGGAATCAGAGTGGAGACAATCTGCCTTCTTTTTTGTGCTTCATCATGGGTCACAATCTCAATCATTTGTGCTGTGTTGTGTTATTTTACACAGTTCTTCCCAGTATAAAAGCCTTTTAGTAAAAATAACAAATCCAACGCATTTTTTTGCCATACATCAATTTGCACCAGCAGAAAAGCTGTAATTTACTGAGGAACTATGTTTGCTTCTGAAAATGCACATCTCCTGGTATCGCCACAGAAACCTCTGTTAACAGCATGCTTCTGTGTATGGAAAGTGGGTGTATTTGTGTACCACTAGATTGGGAAAAAGCTTTTAATTTTTTTTTTTTATTATTATTATTAAACATTGTAAAGCAGGGAGCATATTTCCAGTGCAGGTTATAGTTTCTCCCTCCTGATGACATTTTTTTTCCTGTGATTGTGAGATAAACTCCTCTACAGTCTGTAAATCTATCTTTTTTTCGCTGCGTGTTGCCATGAAATAAAGAAACAAGTTCTACATATAATCTTCATAAAAATGTACCTTTATATCAATATTCCAGGTAATATTTTTCTAATGAATCACCTGAACATATAAATGGATATTTATACTAATACTTTGTTGGATATGCTTTCATGGGTAATGTTTTTATATAAAACATTATAGGATAGAAAAGACTAATTAAATTAAATGGCAGTTTCTCGTCTCGTCTGCAGTTTAGAAAAAGTGTTTCTGGACTAACACTTCCACCTAGCGGTTGATTAGTGCAAATACAACTGGTTTCAATTTTGTCAGCAGCCAAAAATTTATTTGGTTACAATTGTTTGATCTACTTGGTAGCCAGGTGATATGATTTAAATTGTTGAATGCACAAAAACATAATAAATAATTTTTTTAAAAACTAGAGTAAAAGTAAGAAATATATGAAGAGTACATTAAAGTGTAAATTTAACTAAAAAGCTAAGACATGATAGGAATGAATTGACTAGAACAACATTTGACCTTTGTGGGTAAGTTGCTCTAACCAGTGGTAAATAACATCTAGGGCTCTCCTTTAAGTCCATTTTCTACCCATAAGGGTAATGTGTAAATACTGGGTGGGTGGAAACCAGTACAATGATTAATCCATGTTGTAAAATGGTCCTGCTGTTTCCTGGTGTTTATCAGAACACCCAGAGAAACATTTTGGATAAACTGCAGCTGTCTGGTTAACCCTCAGATACAATATTCAAACACACTAAAGATTAAATCATGCACCAGTTTGTTATGAGCGTGTGAATGTGAACGTGAATGGGTAACTGAATGTAGTGTAAAACTCTTTGGAGTTCTCTGGACTAAATAAAACACTGTACAAGTACAGGCCATTTAACATTTTTGGGTGTATTGATAAAAAACCATTTATGCTAGCAATGTTTTCAGATAGCAGAGGCTGAGTAAGTTAGGTATGATCCAATGAGAATACCTAGGTTTTTGTGCATGTTAGATTTTTTTTTTTCCATTGTCTTTATTATATTTCAATAAATATGCAAAAACATCTTTATCAATGCTACCTAATGCAGCAATTGATTTTAAATTGTGGCAAAATTAATTATAATTTTGCAGCAATTATAATTAGAAAGTCAGCAATCCATGTTGCAATCCATCCAATTAATTTAATCTTAAAGCCATGAAATGAAGGGAATTTCCAAAGTAGATTTATTGAAATGTAGGTACCGAGAACTAAAACAGTCAACCAAAATAAAGCAAACTGCTCCATAAAACATACGTAAATAAGACTAATTTGGAATTAGTGGGCTAAGTCCACTGGGAATAATTAATAACCGTTTTCAAAACATTTAATTTTCAACATTTACTTTAAAAATCTTCCAAAACAAAGTGACAACTTGTGCTTTTAAGTGCTGTTGGTTTACTGGTGCTCTTTGAGGAAACTTCTCATGTAGTCTGCAAGGGCTGCAGTGTCCTCCAGAGTTACAGCGTTGTACAAGGACGCACGCATTCCTCCCACTGACCTGCAGGGGGAGACAAACAGCCCTGTTTATGTCTACAAAAAAGTCCCTTGGTCTTTCAGTTAGAGCACGATGGTAAAATGTAAACGTGGAACAATACGAGGTGCGTGGTTGCGCAACGGACCTGTGTCCTTTCAGTGAAATCATTCCACATTTGGCTGCACCCTCCAGAAACTTCTTCTCCAAAGACTCATCTCCTTCTTTCTTCCCAACACGAAAAGGCACGTTCATGCGGCTCCGACACGCAGCGTCCACAGGACATCTGATCCAATGGATGACCACACAAATAGTGAGGCTTTATTCTTTGTTACAGAACTATTAGTATTATCTGAGGGTCAACTATTTTGGTTATGTGAACAACTAAATTGAAAATATGAGTTATTACTTTGAAGGCATTTTAGATTGATCGATAGCCTAAAGTTAAAATTGGTTAACTTATTTAGATTTAGTATTTCAAAAGATGAAAAAGGAAACTTTACCCTCTTTCAAATCTAGGGTTTTTGTCATCTGGACATAAAATGCCCTGGTCTTTGACAGATTTGGGCCAAGTTTAAGTTGGAGAGATGACCTGACTTTTGACTCATGAACACTTTCAAAGACTACTCAGCAGGTGATCCAATTCTGTGTCTCCAACACAGGCCCATACCATCACTCCTGGTGAAGTGTTTGTGCTGATTTGCTATTTTTGGTTTTCTCCCAAAATGGTGCAGTACATTATGACCAAACATCTCCACTTTGGTCGCAACTGTGCAAAAACCTAGGACCATGTGGCTGCTTTTTCCCTCTTAAATCACATGGAAGCAAAAGAAAAGTACTTCGAAACCCGTCAGCAGAGTTACTGCAGAGCAATGGGTTGTGTCTGAGACCAGTGAAGTTAAAATTTTATGCTAAATTTTACAACAGTTTAACAAGTTCACTTTGAAAGCATTAGCCTCGTCTCTTCCAGGTTTTTTAAGTTACTTTCCTGAAGCTTTAGTACTCACACATAAAAACCATTTGAAGAGTTGATGATGTCATAAATCATGGAGGACTTCTGCTTGTTGAGTGTTTCCATGGCAGCGCTACCTCCGTTATTCTTGATCCACTCCAAAACCAGACCCATGATGTAGATGCTGAAGCCAATGAACAGGATTTGAAACAAATAAAAAAAATATCTACTCTTTCTCTTGTGTTTATTGACAAAAATGCTAAACATCTTAAAACAAAAAGAGTAAAGGTAAATCTCCCTCTCACTCCATCTGCATTGTTCTCAATAAAGATTTCTGACAGCAGCAAAAACATTGTGGCTAATTCTCTTTTGTTTTAAGTTAGCTTCAGCTAAACTTGTAAGCAAATCTGTGTGAATGATACGTCCTCCTGGCGTAAACGGAAAATTATGTACCTAAAACATGGAGGAGTGTTGTAGAGGGAGTTCATTTCAGCCTGCACCTTGTAGTCCAGCACAATGGGGCACTCTTTCAGGGCGTGGCCCAACAGGTCTTCTCGCACGATGACCACCGTAACGCCGGCGCAACCTACGTTCTTCTGGGCGCCGGCAAAAATGAGCCCAAACTGCACATTGCCATTATGAGAAAGACGTGTTAGATCACAACCATTTGAAACATGAGAAATGTTTTCATCACTGTCTAAGAGGCGAGTGCGGAAAGGGAGAAACAAGTGAAATTTCTTTTGCTGTCACCATTGATACATCTACGGGCCGTGACAGGAAGTTGGAGGACATGTCGCTGACGAGGACCACGCCGTTGGTTTCAGGCGTGAAGTTGTACTCCACACCATGGACCGTCTCGTTGCAGCAGTAGTACACATACGATGCGGACGGGTTCAGGGTCCAGCTGCTGGGGTCGGGAATTTCTGGAGGAAGCATAGACAAAACAAAATGAAAGCTAAATTAATAATTATTCAAAGTAGAGGCTTAATTCTTTAAATAGAAATAGCCTAAATAAATGTGCCAAAAGTGAAATATAATATTTAATAAATAAAAATAAACTAAGACAAAAGTGGTCCAAGAAGGAAATGTGAATATCTCAAACTCCAGGTGTATATATGATTTACTTCAATAAAATGTATCAAATATAAAATTCTGCTCAGCTAATCTTTTTCCATCTTATGGTACTTTGACCACTATGTTGTACAAATATGTAACCATTCTTATTCCAGACTCTTGGCTTTTCTTTCAGTTTCTATATCATCTTTCCTAAAATGTTATATCAATCCATAAAGTGCCCACAAGTCATTTTTAAACTATTTTCCAGAATTTCCACTTGATTTTTAACTTACTGAGTTGAGCATCAATGTTGTATTTGGAGAACTCTGGCTGACTCCTGTTCTTTTGCTATATTTGTAAAAAAAAATTAATTTCACAAGGCAAAAGATTATACACACAGTTCTTTTAAAAACTTTTCAGAATAAACATATTTTAATTTATTAAAATAATTTTGTTTATTCATCTATATTACTTTTTTAAATGACGTCTTAGGTATTATTTAATGTTTCTCTGTTTTTTCCTTTCATACATCTTGGTTTTTTGTGTCCTGTTCAACTGATTCTGACCTTATCATGTTAGAAATTAGGTTAAATTACACTATGTGAAAGCAAATCTGTCTAAATGACCGGATTGTACCAGAATGAATTAGAAGAACTCAATTTGGACTGAATTGGACTCCGTATAACTTTGTAAAGCGCCCCTTCATACCATTTTTTAAATTAATTAAATATCTATTTAATTAAATATTCATTTAATTCAGTTAAAATGAATATTTATGCTGACATAATGATGATTCAAAAGTACTTTTAAGGTTTCCATGTTCTACTATACAAAAGGTCCCTGTGAGAACTCAAAAGAGACACAACCATGTTGAACAAGCAGCTTCATTCCAGAGTCTTTCACTGGTAGTTGGGTCTATTGTTGATTATGCAATATGCTGGAAAGCTGCCAGATTCTTCTGAGGCTCTTTCCTGATGCATCCTGAATGACAATGACCCACTACTAAGATCTGGAGATATTCTTTTACACTACTTTTTCTTTGGGAAAAAAATCAGCTGCTGTGCTCAGATGATGACATCATGAAACACTGCCATGCACACGTACTCGTGTAACTGTCCAGTTTCGGGTGGATGATGTTGACTTTGCCATATTTCTCTGCTTCTTTTGCAGCCTTAGCTGACCACGTGCCGGTCACCAGGTAGTCGGCGCACCTGTCCTCTTTTAGACCCATCAGGTTGAGGGGAACGCCACTGAACTGTCCAGAGCCACCGCCCTGCAGAAACAACACCTTGTAGTTGTTTGGGATATCTCTGTGGAGACAGAAGTCACTGTGTTACGACACCCAAGCCAAGGTCAGGTTTACGCACAAACAGCAGCTCATGATAGCCTATAGCAAAATGTCAAAAAAAATAATAATAATAAATGATCACTATTACTATTACAATTTATGTTTAAGATTGAATCCTAACATAATTTTTATGTCAACATTCCACAGTTTTTCAGACTAAAATATCCACCGTTTGAACATTTTTTGTGAAGAAAAAAAGAAAATCAGTACAAACTTAATGGATATTTGAACAAAAGGCAAGTTTTACAAACTGAAAAATGGATGAATGGATGGACAGATGGACAGATCAGTGGATGGAATACTAAAAATTTCACTTACAACAATTCTCGAAGCAGAGTCTCTGCCTTGTTGATGATTTTGTTGAAATCTGCTGATCGATGGCTCATCTCTGATTTAAGGAATAAAACGTAGCACGTTAAATATACTTTTCAATAATATTCATACCAGATTCCAGACATATTCTGATCCCAAATCAGTTTTCCTACCCACCAAGAACACTGATCCCAAGGCCACTGTAGCTAAGAAGCTCCTTCTGAGCTTGAATCAGCACCTGCAACACATCGCAGATAAAGCATCTCTTCATTACTAATGTTGATCAAGGTTTTGCAAGAATAGCGTTTAAACAGCTAGAAAAACTTTTAAATGTAAATCTATACTCAGGAGGTTTGGAACATGTCAGAAAACCATCAGAATAGATTGATTTCAATGAAAAATGTTTGCCATGGGGAATAAAATTAAATTACTGTGGGAAATAATTTCCATCAGGCTAAAAAAAAAACCCTTTGTTTCAAAAATCAACAAGAATATACGGTAGCTAAAAGCAAATGTTAAAATGGATTTTATTTATCCAACATAAATCTGAACAAAATTAACTCTTGTTTCTTATTGGGGTTTTTGTTTGTTTGTTTGTTTGGGTTTTTTTTTTTATCTAAAGGAAATATAAGGTATTGTTTATTTTTGTAGTTATCACTATACTTTACAATCATTCAACATTTTGTGTTAAAAATAATGAGCTTGTTGTAAACTTTACTTGCCGCTTTCCATCAACCGAACATTTAAAGATTTGAATGTTACATGAATAAAAAATTTTCACCTCCAAATTTATGAGTGAGGGAAAGTCTGAACCTGATGAAGGTAAATGACAGACCTACTCCAACACCTCATATTTCCCTTAATACTGGATTTGAAACAGTGCTCACCTGTTTCCTGATGCTTTGGAGAGTCATTGTTTAACTGCACGTTTAACACTACTCACCAAATGTTTAATGTAGCAGAAATAAATGTAATGATTTATTTAGCATTCTTTACAGGAAAGTATCTTTCTTACCAGCTCTAGCCCCATATAACTCTTTAAAGCTATCTCTCTAAATAGTTGCATGCAGATCTTTGTCTATCTGTATACAGTATCTAATCATCAAGATTAATGCACAGCATCCAGATTTCTGTTTAAATTTATCTATCAGTTCATCTGTCTTCACAGGTCTAGATCAATATACCTCTGTCTATGAATATTTTTTTATATTTTAAACTGATCAGAAAACTGCAGTTGTTGGGTAAGTCTGTGCTGTGATTTCTTCTTCTGAACAAGCAGTTTTTTCTGCCATCTAGAGGTAGGATGTTATAGCTGCCTGTGAAGCACAATAGAAGAAGCAGGTTTCCACATGAATGAATGAAGGCTGATGCAACTCAGCAAGCAGTTTTCAGTCTGATGAGCTGCCACCATCTGCTAGGCACTAAAATCAACAACAGATTTTCACGCATAACTGCTCAACGAGACGGGAAAAATTACCCATTTCACATGGAAAAATTAAGTATCCCGAGTTTAGACTCGCGATTCAAAGACGAGGTTAAACGCTGCACTATAGAATAAATAAAAAAACAAAAAACATTTGCAAGGGTGCATTAGCAAAATAAAAACATGTTTCAACACAGATAGCCAAAAAGATCTTTACGAACAAGGCAGATATCTATGCAAACTAGCTCGTAATTTTTAGCCTATTTTCGAGACACATGCACGCAAAGAAAACGAGCAGCTGCAAACTTACAGACTGAGGCAGTTTGGCAGGTCCAGCTCCAAAGTTGATGGTTTGTTTCCCCTCCATGATGTAAAGAAGCTCCTTAGTGCAGATGAGGGATGTTGCTTCAGTTGGTCTTCGCGGTGCTGTGAGTTAAGGAGCTTCGCCTGACTGTCACCGCTTGATGCTTGTGTAAAGTGAGGCGTTCAGGGGAATCTAGTAAAGTTCCAAACTGCATCTGCTACCTACAGCAGTCGTAAGAAATTTAAACCTGTTGTATTTGTAGCAGTGTTTTTACAAAGATACAGCTGCTTTAAGCTTATGATTATATATTTTCTTAGTCTTGTACATGCCAGCACTGAATTTCACAGAAGTGTTTGCAAGTTAAGCTCATGAACATTAAAAACCAAAAACAGAACAAGAGATAAAAAACATAACTACTTAAAGTACGGTTAGTAAAACAGAGTTCGTAAAATAAAATCCAAACAAATTCTGATTTATATACTTGGCTGATTTTTGTTGAGTCACTGAACTTTCAACATTCCCGATCCAAATGAAGATCAGATGACGCCTTTAATTTGTGGCGGGTGTACGATAAGCCGCTGTTGTAAAATAAAACGAGTTCTTCTTGTAATTATCTTTTACATCATCTTAACGATCAGTTATGAGACAAAAATCCAGTCTTGTGCAAAACCATCTGGAAAGTGGACCACCTTGAAATTAACAAGTTGTATCAAAATAGTGATCAAGGGTATGCAACACATATCCAAAGTTATTACACTGAAGTTATGTAATGATCAGCCATTTCCATCTTTTGATAAAAAGCATTCACTACCTGTGTAGCTAATCAAGCTAGAGCTGCTTTTAGATTTTTTTTCATTATTCATAATACATTCACCTCTTGTTTGTGCTATGAAGAGATTATTCAGAAATCTTGCATGCAATACTGTTTAGTATACAGTACAATGTAAAAGTTTTTTTTCTCCCTTGCAGATTTCTATATATTTTTTTTACACTTAAATGCTTCAGATCATCAAACTAATGTTAATATTAAAGATAAAGTAAATACAAAAAAAGTTTCAAACAATTATTTTATTTGTTAAGGGGAAATTCTATCCAAACCTATCCTCTAATCCACATAAGTGGCTGTACCATAACTCCCATGAAGCAGTCAGTCACAATGGAGTGTTTCAATGCATGGATGGTCCATTTAAGGTCACACCACACAATGGGATTATGTACAGGTTTTGACTAGGCCATGCTAAAGAGTTTAATTATAACCCATTCCTTGTATTTTGTTGTTCAATGTCCTACTGCATGTCCTAAGAGCTCTTCAGGGGAATTTTACAAACTGAGAACCAGATTTTCTACTTCAGGATTTTCTGGTAGAGACGTATGCCCATTTGTACAGGTTCAGAAACTTCCATAATTTGAGCAAATCACACTTTGTCAATTGTCTTAACTTAAACATAATAACATGCTCAGGATCACAACCGGTATATGAATTCCAGGTTCTTGGCTTATAAATATATGGCTTCTAACATCTTACAGATTAAATGATGCTGAACCACAACATAAATTTCCTTCTAAAACTTTTGAAAAAGTACTTGATATAAACATTAAAATAAGTTCTAAATGAGAGTGTCCATATCATATAATGTTCATGAAATGAAGTGCACATTTTCTGCTTGCTGAGCGCTTTTTTTCTTGTTTTATACCTTATGTGAAAATATCACAATGTCATCAGCGTAAAGCTGGAAAGGGAAGCATGGAAAATTCCCATTATGTATTGACTGACAATGACTTGTTATTGGAGAGGACCTTTGAACAGTAAACAAGATATGGTAATCTTTCAGACATGTTAATTTGAATTGTACAAAAATGGAGGTTGTGTCACTTTGAATTATTTACATTTACATAAACCTTTTACAATTTAGGAAACTTGAACACAGACAGCTTTAAGGTGTTTTCTAACTGAGACTCACTCTCGGATCTGCCGAAAAGAAAAGAGAAAACTATGTGCAAGATGTTTTATTATTGATTTGACCTGGATTTCTAAAAGGGAGATTACATGAACATGGCTGAATCTGAGAAGTGTAAAAGACAAACCATCAGGCTTCTGTAGTGTATTGCACACTATATGACACTAAATAGTGCTGTGTGACTATAACAACAGTCAAAGTTGTTTTCTATGTGATTCAAACTGTAAAAATACATTTAAGAGAAAAAGATGACTGATGGATGACATTTGAGTTGCGATTTCATAAAAGTCGAACAGTTTATAGTTCTTCTCTCAGTTGTATGATCAGAGACAAGGTGAGACGCCAAAAAGTTTTGCAGATAGAAAATAAAATGACACTTCAAATTTGACTACAACTATTTAGTAGTTACTCATTGTAGTGCTATAGATCTTGGTATTCAGGCATGGAGCCTTTCAGAGTTTAATATGTAACTTATTGTGGAAGCTGAAATCTTAAGAAGAAGTTTTAAAATCCTTATTTTACCAAATACCACCTCTGGACTTGAGTGACACAAAGTGTTGGAACTATGGAAACCATAACTTTATATACTTAATACAGGAAATAGGCCTCTCTTCCAATGGCATTACACACACGAGTAAACACAGCAGTTAGACGTTTCAACACAATAATTTTCATACAGGTACTTCCTGTCTATACCAAAACCTTCTTAGAATCAGCAGAGTTCATGTGAGTTCATGTTCTACTCACCTGTCTGTAGTAAAAATGTTTTATTCTCACTCACAATTGTCTTTAGACAGAGACCTATGGTTGTTACAGCATTCTATGTTCCATTTGGAAAAATCATGCAATATTAGTTTGGTGAAACTATATAAATTTTTGTTCTCATCTCCAGAGTTAACTTTGCAGTGCATAAGAAGGTATTTGCCTGCTTAAAGATTGTTTCTGTTATTACTTTGCTCTATTACTTATAAAACAAATAAATTGTCTGTCACTCATCAAAAGACTTTTAAGATATTTATTCATCACATTTAAATATGAGTGTTCATTTTTTGCATGCAAGCACTCATTTAGAACTGGGTGATTTTAGTACTAACAAAGTGTTTACGTAGTTCCCCATTGTGGCGCTCCTCATATAACATAGAACAATGGCAGGAAAGGAATGTTCAAAGGCTTTTCTGAAACTATTCACCAAAAACATAAATCACTGGAGAAGTTCAAGTGAAATGACCCTAAATCTGATCTCTTCCAGGCATTGTTGTATAAAAGGGCATTTCAGAGGAAAAATGTCCAAAGATTATCTGTTTGATTCAGGTTTCAACACAAAACGACATGAAAAAATTCTAGTGTTTTACCGATTTGTATGAGGCTGATGGATGGAAGTAAAACATGTCAGATTAAACTGAATTCAGTGTCGCTCCTTGGTGGGAACATTTATTTCTTGCTCATGTTTTCTCTGTCAGCACTGCAGCAATATCCAGTCATACCGCAAATATTTCCCAGGTTTGCAGCTCAGTTTGTCTTTTGTCTGTCATAACATTTGTTTAGATGGTAAGTGAAGCTATGCACCTTGGATTATTCGAAACACCAGAATTACTCAAAGGCCTGTACTGCTCATCTCAGCAGTAGAGACTGATGTCTTTGGCAAACTGCCACTCCTGTGGGTGATGTTCAGTAATGAATCTTCTTCAGCTGATATAATATATAGATTTTATTTTAAACTCACTTTTGACATCACTGCAGGAGAGTTGTTGTGCTTCTCTTTATGCTTTTTTTTAAAAAAAAATAAATAAATAAATGCATAAAGACAAAATTACATAATTCTTTTGAAATTAATGTTCTGCTCTTGCATCACCCCTGAGGGTTAATTATATTACTAGAGTAAATTTTATTCACTAATTTGACTAATCTCATCTGGATATACATTCGATGTTTTACTATTGAATGTGTTTTGTTTTTTAATTTGTCTGTTTGTGTTTTTGCCCCAATCATCTTTTGGCAATAAAAGGATGATTGGGGCAAAATGTGTGGCAGATGTGTGTCCTTCATTCAAATACCCTAAAGACTTAAGTATTTTGGTCTACTAATGGTGGCAGAATGATAGTCAGTACAGTATGGATCTTCTGGGTTTACTGATGCTCAATAAGCTTTCAATAAGCACTGGGGAGGCTAACTTATTCTCACTGAATGAGTTCTTGAATCAATGTTTCACACTGATGATGTGTAGCTGTTTTTCTTATTGCGTTTTAATTTGTATTGCATTTGCTCGAGCAGCACGTTTTACATCTCTTATACCACCACAGTAAGGACAGATTACGAGTAGCTCCACCCGAGAAAATTCCTTGACATTGAAGGGATAGGATAAAGAATCTGGAAAGGTTTCTACCAGATAATTTTTCCTCTGAAACAGATTGTTGGATAGCTTTATGATGTTCTCAGGCAGAATGGCTCTGGTTCGAAGAGCAGTGGTTTTCCCTGTTTGGTTCAGGATGGACAGGGTGGCGCTGATGTTTCTGGTGTCAAGCTGTGAGATGTCACAAAGTGGCGGTCTCCTCTCAGCCAAGCCAATCAATAGGTCTGACACCTGAGAAGAGACGTATAAGACAGAAACCAAGTTTGACTATAAACTGGAAATCAGGTGTGTTTCAATCTGTAGGAAATGGCAAACCCTTTAATTTCTTTGAAAGAAGTTACTTTTTTTTTTCTTGAAAGTATTTTGATCAGTAGTTCTCAAGACTCTTTGAGGGTTTTTCAAAGGTTTTCTGTCAATCTTGACTGAAAAAAAAGAAGACCACCACAAAACCAGCACACAAAAATGGGCTTCACTTTTGTGTGCTGGTTGCCTTGTAAAGCTGAAAACACCCAAACAGGATCTACCAAGAGCCATTAGAAGGAAAGCTTATCTGTCTGCACATCATACGGATTTGAAATCTGCAAAATGTGATCGTTACTCAAAAAACAGCAAAAGTGACTTGATCATCTTCCAGATAACTGCTTTTGCTGCTTTCAAACAAACCTGGATGCTAAAGTTAGCAGAGGTCACATGCTGCTGATTTCGAAGCTGAACATTACAGATAACGTAGACAGGAGCTCAGTTTTTGTTTGGTCAAAAACATTCATTTGAGCAATCTCAAAATTGCATCTTATTTTAAATACACTTTTTACCTGTTACCTTAATTCCATAAAAATCTCTGCTTTCAGGATCGCCATCCTTGTTTAGATCATCCATGACTCCTCAACAATCTGAAAACAAAAGAAATATCAGGCTGTCCTTCTGCAATTAAGTAAAACAGCTTCTTGCTGAGGAAAGCTAGATCTTATGAATTCAGTAAGTTGAAATTTAAATGATCATAGCAACATGTGCTTTTTTGTTTTTCTTTCCCATAGAAAGTACACCTGACTAAATACATCTGTGGATTTCTTCCCAAACCTGTTCATCCAGTAAAAACAGAATTGTAGTTGTACAATTAAATTGAACTGAATAAAATTAGTCTAAGTAAACATTTCAATAGATTAAAGTCATAAAAGCAAACTGTAGACGAAACAGAACACTTCATTTAGCTTTTTTATTATTCATATGTACACAGACATATTGCACAGGTTAATGATTTTAAGAGCATACAGTCAACACAAACAATCTTGGCTCTAATCGGGCTAAAACAAAATACCGGAAACCTTGTGTACTCTTACATAAGGATACATGTTCTGTGCGTTTGTTTTGTGCGTATTTGTTGAATTTACATGTTTTCTTCTATTTACACATAGATAAATACATCCATAGCAATGTTACAAGCTGAAAAAACAGCTTCAAGACACTCAAGCTTCTCCAGTTATCCCATGGATTAGGCTGGAGAACAGGACACTGTGGTGCAGTGCTTTTATCAAACAGCTGATGGTTTGCCTTAACATCTGGACTTCAGTGGAAACTGGATATTTATTACCATCCTAAACCCCAACAGTTTTAAAGACCAAAACCTCTCCAGCTCTCCGATTTCATCGACACACCTGCTTGCACTACTTTCTCCTGCATTTACCATTAGATCAGACTGAAAATATTATTATAAAAAATAAAAAAAATTATAGGCTAAAAAAACTCCATCTGGCTTCTGAGGTCCTAATGTTTTCTCAAATACAGAACTGAGAACAGTTAAACACTAGAGGAACTTTAACCTAAATTCATTTCTGGCTTTGACTTCAGATTGTTTTGAAGCCTTAACTAGGGCAAACTAAAATGCATAGTTGGATTGATCTGGTGTGTGAATGGTTTGCAGGAAGAGCAGCGGCAGGAATTGAGCGGTGTCCACATTGCGTTGATTTCCTCACACCCAGCTTCCTCGTCGGCCGTCCCTCGGTCTTGGGAGAAAAAGCCGGGGTTCTGAGCCGGGGAGGGGCGGCGGCTCAGCGACGCTCAGATGTTGAAGCTTTCCCCGCAGCCACACATGCCCTTGATGTTTGGGTTGTTGAAGATAAATTCACTGGACAGCTTTGACTCTACAAAGTCCATCTCAGTTCCTAAAAGGGTGAGCTGAGCCTTCTTCTCAATAAACACTGTCACACCTGAAGGAAAACACAAAGAACCACTTTTTATTTAAACTAAATTAATCTGGAGCTGTAAACCTTGGTAATTGTTTTCTTCAAAAAACTACAAATATTCAAAATACTTTTTTTGCACGGAAAAGGCCTCCTCTCCCCTTAAAAGATGAAAGATCTAAATCTTTTGAAATGCCTGAGTTCTAGTGGAAACATTTCCCTAGAAGCATCTGGGGACAAAGCCTTGCAGACCTTATAATGTTTTAAAAGAAATTGACTAAATTTAATCAAAGTTTCTTTAAAACATTTCATTAAACACATATCAGTTCACTTTCATTATTTTATTTGTGTATTTGCTTTCTTATAACTATCAAAATACTTAGTAATAATAAAATTTGAAGCAACATTTTACATATAAGGCTGCACAATATATCACTTTTGCAATATCAGTATGCACCATATGGACATTACAATTTAATAAGTTATATTCCAGATATGATCAATCTTATGTTAAAACTTTAAAATGAAGTCTCGCTGCAACTGATACAACTGAGTCGGTTATGTTGCTAAAGGTCACTGAGAGTTTCAAATTTCATAATGACAGATCAGAACCAGAAATGAGGAAAACAGAGATCTAACGGCCAATAATGTAATACTATGCCGTCAAAATTATTTATTTTATGTATGTTTGTGCATTATCCATAAACAAATAATTTTTTTGGGAGTTGCTGTTGCAGCAGAACACAGAACAGATTATACAGACAGTCTTCTTGTTTCCAGGCCATCTTAAAACTTTGAGACCACCATGAAAAATTCAACCTCATGTAGCCTGCAGTCTGACTGTTATATAATCAATAAAAACGCTTACCATCCTGGAGAACTTCCTCATCCGATTTCTCTTTCTCTTTTGTGTATTCCAGAGTGTAAGTCAGGCCATTACAGCCACGTGTTCTCACTCCCACCTTCAAACCAATCTGTTGATGATGCAGCAAACATATATCAACACACACCAACATACAGGAACTAATAACCAAACAAGTGCAGGTGTGTTTTCAACAAACATTTTAGTAAAACAGTCAACTCAAAATCTCTTGGTTTTAAGTTTAATTATTATATTTAATGAAAAGTGCACATTTCAGAAACTTAGTTTACATACATTAAGGCTAAGAATTGATGCTCTTCTTGTCTCAGTGCTTCTGTAAACACATGTTGAACCAAAACCCAATAATCAATCTGTAGAGCTACTGTAGTCTCCTTCAGAAGACATGACTCAGGGCTTTTGCAAAAGGAAATCAACATTTCAACAGAACTGCATTTTCAAAAAACAGAACTAACTTCAAGACAATTTTCTGTCAACTAGAGAAACCTGTTTGTTTTAGCAGTATAAAAATGAGCTACTCATCAAACCAAACTCAGTTTATCAGACACAACCTGACAGAGCACATAAAAGATAAACTACCTCTAAAAGAAAAGAAAAAAAACATTACAGTGAATCATTTTGTCTACTCACATATTCTGGTTTGTCCTGCAGCAACAATCTGATTTTGCTCACAGCTGCAGGAGTCTACAGAAAAAAAAAGAAACAACAGAACATAAAGCATGAATCGCAGAGCTAAAGAACATGTTGGAATTCTACAGAACATTCTTGGAAAATAAACAGCAATGGATGCACAAAAAAATATGCAACATCGTTTGTTTCTGTTGTTTGACACCTTTCGTTTGACTGAGATAAAACAAACATATTAGAGCTTGTCTGAAATGCCAGCCTAACAGCATAACAAAATAACCTGAGCCACATGAAGGGATTTGGGACTCAGAGTTGAAACACTTGGGCCAAAGGTACTAATCCCTTAAAGCACTTAAAGTGTGACCATCAGTATGTGCTGCTGTTTTTAAATACACAGACTAGAGCTGTAATGTGTACTGATTTACAGTCATGATCGCAACATCACGAAGTGCAAGAAAGCAAAGGATTACTTAGACGTAGTTACTGGTTAGCTATGTAGTCCAGGTTTTCTGTGTTTATTGCCTGCAAATGAATAATGCATTTAGCGCATTGCATTAACTCTTGTTATCCACACCTAAAAAAAAAATGATAGTGGCTAAGATCTTATATTTTGAAGCTATAATAGAGACCAAACTGTTCCACAACTTGCAGTTGATTCATTACACTAAACAGTTTAAAAGCAATTTGGTTGTCAGCTATGTCAGGACAAGCCGAGACCATTATGTGCAACTGTTAGCCTCAATAGATCTTCATCAAATATGTAACATATAATAATAAAGATCCCAGTTATTCCTTGTGGGTTAAGTAACTTCACCCTCCTGTTGAAGATCTGTTGTCGTTGGCTGTGACTCCTGTCATGACGTAGCATTTACTTAAGGCTTTATCTCCGGAGGACAAACACATTATCTTGCTGCGACACTGTAAGCAGAGACCCTCAGTTGATCGGCTACATCAGCAACGTTTTAACCCGCCCATTTCAAACGAACCGTGATCACACTCACTACTTGCTTTTTGCTCCATTTCATTTGCAACACCACACTGGGTCTGTTTGGCCACGCAATTTACATAAACAGAACACTTTAGATAAAACACTCTGATTTTTTAAATCATTTTGTGTTAGGATAATTATTTTAAAGGAAGTAATAACAGAAGCCACAAAATGTATGAACTTAATTGGGAAAATTGTCAAACATTCACACAAGGATCATCCAAAATTCGATCATTTGTGCCCAATTGAGTTAAAATACAGCTAGGAAACTGAGGAACGTTACAGTTGATTACCTGTGATTAAGCATAAATAATGAAGATGTTTTGTTTTTTTGTCTGTAATGTATGAACAAGTTATGCTTTAAAGATGGTGGCCTGTTCTTTAACAAATACTTATAGTAACACAAACTCTAATGCTTAAAAAAAATTGATTGCAGCAATATGACTAAAATCACAAAAGATCAGCTACTTTCATTCTGAACAGCTACTGCAATGACTGCCAAGTGTTCATCGGAAATAGATGAAAACTTTAATTTCTTCAAGTGGAATAGAGTGGAATGAGCTGACAACCAGTCAGTCACTTTATGCTTCTCAGGGTTTTGTTTGGAAGTGTGGCTAGAATATAGCCGGCTAATCTGTGTGTTTGCATTTGCAGCAATGTGGACACTGCACCTTGTCAGTTGTGCTGAATAGAGCTGAGCCAAAAGATGAAGCTTTAAATTTACCAGATGACCTGCATTCCTAACCTTCAGTCCCATGCAGCCACTAATGACCAAAAGAATGAGTCCAAGCAGCTGGAATGATTTGCTCCACAGGGTGGACTCGCCTTCTGGGATCAGGAGCTCAAAGGAAAAAAGGCAGCTCATCCACATCAGAAAGAGTCAGTAGTGGCGGTTTGGGGATTTGATAATAGATGTGTTACTGTGGATAATTTTTTTTGCTCCATTTGGTGGATTTATAAAAATCTGAACCGTTTTTATTTCACATTACAAGTTGAAGTTTCAGTGATTTACATTTTTGAAATCAGCTTAGTAGTGTGAAATGGTGAGAGGAATACATGTGTAACCTGGTTGTTATAATTACACAAAATGTCTTTTTTTTTGTTATTGTTTGTATTGTTCTCTACCTGACCGAAAAGCTGTCATTGTTTTGAATGTGTTACTTTAAGAACGGTAGCCCCTCCTTTTTATTTCTTCTTCTATGGTTTTGACTTTAAAATGTTTGTGTCCCTTAGCCCCTCGCCTTTTGTCATGTTGTCCTGCGGGAGAGGACTTGGAGCGGGCAGCTTGTAACAATTGTTTTTCTGTTGGATATTTTCGTCAGAATAAATCGTTGAAAGCCAAACAGAGTCACGGCCTGACTAACATCTAATAACCTGCACAACGCAGAAGGGATCCGGTTACACTTGGTGCCGTCTGACCCGCTGTAACGTCGAACCTCCACTGCTGAAGCTGCTGCTACGTTGTCCCTTTCCCGCCTTTGACGTCTTGCCCCGCCTTTGCCCTGCGCCTTGACTGGCAGGCGTTGGCGCGCTGTATCCTAGCAACGAAGTACCTGTTTCTGTTGGTCTTCTTTTTTGTGCACCTCGTTTTATTCAAGGGAAGAGGGAAATAAGTGAAGAATAATTGGAAAAGTTTTTAATTTTGTAAAAGTTTTTTGTGTGTGTTTTGGGACAATAAAACAATCTTAAAACGGGTACATGATCAACAAATAATAATAATATTAATAATAAAAAAAAAAAATGTAAAGACATGAAACCAGTCTGTTTATTACCCTTTACCTGTAGATAAGGCTGGTTGTTTTTTTTGTTTCTTTTGCTGACTGTTGCATATGAGTTCTTGTGTGACTGATTTGTTTTTACACTGTTGGGTATCTGCACTTTATTTTTGACATCACTTCTTTTTGATCCACTGTTATTTTCCATAGCTTTGTCTGTTATTGTTTGATGAAATGTCTGACACTGAGGTACCTTTTAAAGGTGATGAAGTGGACCGGAAGGTCACTTTTAGTTTGGGGAGGGGCCAACATTACATGTCATTTGGAAGGGGTAGACCTATGCCTCTTAGTCCATATGAATTTTCTGTTGATCAGCTTGGGATGAACCCCCCACCTGTCCCTGCTGCTGCTTCTACACCCATTGGCAAAGCAAGGTCTGACCCTACCCAACTTGTTTCTACTGAGGCTCTCAGTGGGGTGATTGCTGATCTGGCTAAGCAGATTGGGGACGCCATTACGACGAATCTCAATGGACTAAACCCACAAAGTCAGTCACAGTCTCAGGTTGCTGACAGCCAACCAAGCGACCTGACCGATCAGTCACAAATGAGGTTTGTTGTTCAGTCTGATATTAGAGCACCTCCATATTTTAAAGGTGACCACACTGACACCTTCTCCATCCAGGAATGGGAGGGTTTGATGAGATGCTATCTGTCAAGGATGAGATGTGTGGACCCTGTAGAAATGTGTGAGATCATCACATCCAGACTTATTGGGAAAGCCAGAGATGTGGTTCAGGTGTCGCTTCGTTGCCAGCCTCAGTCATGTAGTGACAAGTTGGTTTCTACTGTTTTCGATATTTTGAAACGCAACTTTGGTGAGCTGATCTTCTCCAGTTTGCCAATGAGAGACTTCTATAACATCCTGCCAGCTGATGGAGAGACAGCCATGGACTACTGGATTCGACTGAACAAGTCTATTGAAGCAGCTGATGAGTGTTTGCGTAGGAGGGGGAAGCAGGTGGAGGATCCAGGAGCTGAAGTTGTTACAATGTTCATCAACCATTGTCCTGATCCTGGTCTAGCTCTTTCCTTCCAGCTGAAACCTGTGGAGGAGTGGACTACTGCTGAGGTCCAGAGCCGCCTTGATAACCGTGTTGCAAGTCTTAGGAAGCCGATGGTCACTACAAAGAGGACTCTTGGTTCGTCTGCGGGCCCTGTTCTCTCCTGTCATCCTCAGCTTGGTGCTCAAACGCCTAGTGCTGCGTTGTCAGCTGATGCTACGCCATTTGCTGTCCGTTTTCCCCAAGCTGCTTTAGCATGTGATCGTTCCTCAGCTTCAGGGCCCTTGAATCAGCAGCCACGGCAGCATGTTGCTCCACAATCTACATCCTTTCAGAATACAGGTCCACCACAGTCACCTTTTTCCTCCAGTTCAGGAGTTGAACCGCCTCATCAGATGACAGAGATGTTTGATAAAGTTCTGTCTCTGTGTGCAGCTTCTCTTGCTACAAAACAGAGTGGTCAACATGTGAGGAGTTACACACGTGGTTCTAAACGTCCTCAGCATGCACCATGCAGGGTTTGTTGCTCGGAGGAGCATACCACACACTCACACTGCAGATTGTTCAGACTGTGTCTCAACTGCTTCGGTTCAGGACACATTAAAAGGGATTGTCCTCAGCCTGCTCATCACACACCGCAGCTGTCCTCCCAGCATCCTAATTTAAACTAGAGAGCCCGTGTGATGAGAGGGGAAGCATGGGCAGAGTGGATAATACCCTCATGGATGCATGCTCTGTTTATACTGAGTGTTGCAATACTTCACCTGAGAACAGTGTAGTGATTTTCTTGGGGTCACAGAGAGTTCAGAGGGCTAGTGATTTGTTTTATGCCTCAGTTTCAGTTAGTGACCAGACTACACTGAGGGGAATGTTGGACTCTGGGAGTATGTCGTGCACATTGAGCGTGGAGGCAGAGAGCAAGCTAAGAGCTGCGGGTGTTGATTTGATCCCTCTTGCGGTCCCAGAGAATGTGGTGCTCGTTGGGTGTGGCGGCCTTCTCACGCAGCCTCGATACATCTATGAGTTGAACATTGAGATCTATGGCTTCAGATTTACAGTACCGACATTTTTGATACCTGGCCAACATGATGAATTCATCATTGGTAGCAATGTGCTCCGGCCCCTTATTCAAAGAATGAAAACTGATTCGAGGTACTGGGAACTCATTACATCTAACACTGCAAACCCAGAGTGTGAGGAGTTTTTGCAGCTCCTGAGTTGTGTTTCTCGGTGGTCAAACTCTACT